>NW_004798363.1:147142-150484 GCF_000002075.1 Aplysia californica
ACTTCTTTGTTGACATCCCATCCACCCCTTTGCAAGGCGCCCATATGACCTTATGCAGTTGCGAGCGCCATAAAACCTTACTAAAACCTAAGTCTGTGGTTATGATCTGGGCCAAGATCAGACGCAGGAGGACATTAGTTATGTGCCAATGGGGAAAAACCTTGGTCTAAGTTTTTACCTGCAAGTTTGATTCTTCTTCTAGAAAGTTTAATCAGCAGCCATAGTGATTAGCAGTTTGTGTACTTGTTCCTTGGTGAGAATATTCTTGTTGGTATATTGCAGGTACTATATTTGGAAGGATTGTTGTGCATTGAATGGGCTGCTATTAATAATGAAAGGAGATCCTTGTGTAAGCTGCAGAAATTTTTGTATATTGTGAAGTGTTGGGGCTTTTTGTAACAAGCTTTTTGTGCTTTTCATGGCAGCTTAGAGAAGTCAATGATTTGTTCTCGCTGCCATTGTGCAGCAGGTCTTTTTAAATGTCATATATGTCCTTACCACTAATTCCTGTTGATCCTCTCTCTCCCCTCCTCCCTGTCCCAGGTGCTCCGGCAGCCCCCAATGACAAGGTTCACACAGAGGCCGACTGGGCTGACGCAGAGACAGCTGAACCTCTTATCAAGTCAGTCATCCTGGCAGAGAAGGCCGCGTGGGACTTTGTCAAAGAGCTCACAGGTGGGTGAAACACTAGTTGCTACCTTAGAATCACAAAGTACTATCTGAGATTTTCGGCCGTTTTGAGTTACTAAGACCACGAGGTCAGAAACAAAATATTCTGTCTTCTCTGTTAATACGGTAAGATTATCCAGAGTCGTTATCGAGATATTCAAAGAATTGCATTTGAAAAAGCTTGACATGTTGAAAAAAAAAAGACTTGATTCTAGGATAGCATAGTGTTTGTGCTGTTGTGGTGGGGACTTGTATTAAGATACGGACAGATATTGTGTCTAGCAAAAGTATAATACCTTTCTATAAAAACTCAAAATTTTAAACGTGAAATTTCTCAAAACCAGGTACTGAGCAGATAAAACTTTGTAATTTTAGGGTAGCATAGTCTGTGCTGTAGTGGTGGGGACTGGTACCCACAACTGTCATTGCTTGCTCAGAATTTGACCTTAAATGACCTGCCATTGCTTATGGTCACTAGCTGCTGACATACACTAAGCTAATCCATGCCTTGGTGTAATTAGTCCACATTGTTCCATTGTCCACCCCTAGCCCTTCGATGGTGGGGACAATAAATTAAGTAATGGTCATAAACTGACTTCTGTCTTGTAGTAGATACGGTCTTGCCCACTGGCAGAGATCTGACCTTTGTGGTCTAGCGGTTACGGTCTTTGCTTACAGGTAGAGAATTGACCTCTTTGATCCAGTAGTTACGGTCTTTGCTTACAGGTAGAGAATTGACCTCTTTGATCCAGTAGTTACGGTCTTTGCTTACAGGTAGAGAACTGACATCTCTAGTGTTGTGGTTATGCCCTTTGACTTTAAAAAGATGATTTGTAGAAGGTAAAAGTTGTCAGAATTGTGGAATATTCTGCATATCAAGTCTGTTTATCAATGCAGTCTTATTTTATATCTTGGAGATCAAAACCTTTTTTAACCTGCAAATCTTTTAGTTCTGAAGGGGAGGGGGGGGGGCTTTGCAGTGATATTAACAGATGCTGATGTGTAGCATAAGTATAACATATTGACCCATTACTTTACTATGTATTTCTACTTTCTCCTCATCTACCCCCCACAGATGCAGACAAGATTGAATTGTGTGTGATGAACCCCACAATGCCCCTGGGACCCCCATTGATTGATGCCCAGCATGATGTAAGAACTAGTTTTCTAAAGTTCCCATTTTTTCTAGTAGTCTGTTTTGATATTGAACATACAGTGAAATACTAATTAAAAAACAGTGGTGAACTGGAATAAAATAATATCGTTTTTTTTCTTCCTTGATTTGAGCAACCTCAGAACTTTCTTTGTAAAGCTCTCTAGACTGAAGTCCCTTGGCTAAATCAAAGAAAATCTGGTGGTCCCGCAGATGTCAGTTAAAGCGAACTCAAATATTTTTTTCTGCTTTGTTACATTTTGCAATACACGTTATTTGCCATAGTCGGTTGGTCATAATGTAAATCTATATCTACTGGAGTTCTGGAGACTCTGATTTCTTTCTCATAGACTCCCAATTATCATGGAGAATTCCCAGGAAAACACCTTTGTTTTGGTCATGGAGTGGTGGTTGGTAGATCTGATGTAAGTGGGTGGTTGGCGGGTGCTCTCGTGAGGTTTGCTCCTTCTTTCCTATAAAAAACCTATCGCCTCTAGCTCCCTCCTTCTTTTTTGTGTTTGTTACTCTCTTGTAACACCTCTAATTTTCGGCACTTTTATGATCTTATTGTGTTGCAAGTGCCGTAAAACTTACTGAAACTAAACAAGCTCTGATATAACGATGTGGCCTTAGAACTGTTAAAATCGCAAGTTTTTTTCCCCCTCTTTGTGTCAGATCGTTCGTACCCTGTTGGACCGAGGCATCACTGGCTGTCCCCGTGTCTGCTACTCTGTGGTGGATGTGAGAGATGTGGCCACTGCACACGCCAAGGCTCTCACTCTTGATGAAGTGGCTGGTGAGAAAAATGGTTTTACAGCTGCCTGTTGTATTTTCCAATGGTTTCATCTTAACCCCTTCACTGCTGACCTATGTTCCCCACCCTATGCTTGACCTTGTTTCCAGGAATAGCAATTGAAACGGCTGATCATTTTAAAGTGCTATTATTTTCTGTGGTAATGTATCAAATGCATAACAATGTCTATATCATTTTAAAGGAAAATGAATGAACCGCTATCATCATCAGCAAAAATTTTGTCGATAGTTTGATGCGTTATGAGCATACATCGCGAGCGATCTTCCATAGCTCGGAGCTAGAGTGAGACACTAAAACGGTGACGAAGGAGTGATGCTATAATTCAGGCTATTTCGGTCATTGTTAGCCTAATTAGGGCAAACTAAAGCTTCTTTAACCTTGAAATGAAAGAGCCCCCAGGGGAGCCCACTCTCGATACTAAATTTTAATTGCCGGCTGAGTGAGAAACGAAACAAAAAAGTGATTTTGCCGGGAGTACACTGCGTCTACGGCGCATAGGAGGACCCAATTTATGGACCGATACCTCACTCCGAGCAGCAGTGAAGCGGTTAAGTGTGTTTTGTTCTTTCTTTTTTTTTTTTAAACCTTGGTTGCTTTAAAAGGTGTGTGGTAGCAAATTTGGTAAAGACATGTTAGGTGTGAGAATGTTTAAGTTCTGTTAGTATCTGAAAAGCTATTAAAATTTTTTTAATGACAGACACAGCAC
>NW_004798363.1:150850-152562 GCF_000002075.1 Aplysia californica
CGCTCTCTTTCTGTCTCTCTCTCTGTCCCTTTCTGTCCCTCTCTCACCCTCTCTCACTATTTAACCAGAACTTCTGTTTTCCAGGAAACCGTCACATCCTCCATGGAGCCAATCTATGGGTGAAGGACGCTGCCCTAGCTTTGTCTAAGGAATTCAAACCTTTTGGTATGTTCTGATGTTTTGTGTATGTGCCTTTTCTGATATCTGCCTTTTTCTGACACCAGTTTTAGTTAAAAATTTAATGTGTTATGTTCTTCATTCTTTTTATTAATTGTTTTTCGTCTAGACATTGCTAGTGTATGGTGATTGTATACAATGAGTTCAGATATAAATAAGATTGTCAGCATCATTCCAGTCTCCCAGATCAATTTCTTTAGGGGTTTCCAGATAAAGCTGCTATTTGAATAAAGACATCAAAGAGCATTTCATCATATAGTTCTGTTTTGTTCCGATATTTACTTCCTGGTTTTTAATTGAAAAATAACAAGCGCCCTGGTCATTGTTCTCATTTGAACAATCGGTTTTCTTTTCTTTTTTTCAAAATTTGAAAAAAATGACTTATGCAGTGGTGGAATGAAGCTGATGATATGTTGGAATTATGGCTCTCTTATGGAGGACATTCACAGTTTGCTGACATTGGCTTCTGAGATGAAACATAAATTCTAAGGATTGTCTGTTTCAACTCACAAACATATAAACACTTGGCAGTATCACACATTGGAACGTCAGCACCAATGTACATGCACGCCTGTACACACACTTACACACACACACACACACACACACACACACACACACACACACACACACACATGCCCATATATGCATACACATGCACGGGCACACGCGCTCACGCGCACAGACATATTCATTCTCATTTTAAAATATAATGCAATGTTTATTTCCAATGGAAGGCATTTTGCATGGTGTAGTTTGTACTTTAGTTTGTCCTGTTGGTCTTCCTTTCGTGTCTTCTTCCCATTTCCAGCACTTTTCTTAAAGAATAAATGAATATAGAAAATACAAAGTTTATGTTTCCTTTTGGGACACGTGTCTGAGATGACTGTAGAAAGTGACCAGAATGGTTCAATTCGCACATTTTTTTTTACTGTGTTAATCCTTGTGGAAATGATTTTTACTTTGTTGTTACTTGTATGAAAATAAGATTTTGTTTTACTTGTTTCCAGGGTACAGTATACCGACCATCAGCCTGCCTAACGTTGCCTTGTGGGGGCTCAGTCTGTTCAACAAGACAGCCAAAACATTCCTGCCCAATGTCGGCAAACAGAGTCAGTTTGACAACACCAGGGTAATTGTTTTTCCCTCAGTCTTTCTCTCCTTCGCTTTGTTCTTTGTTAATGCCACTTTTGAGTCGGCTTGTCATGGTGCTCGTCTCTTTGTCCAATAAAGATGAATCTTAACTCACTTGCGACTGGGCCCTTTCACCAGTCTCAAGCGTTGAAGACTGGCGTTTTTGGGGGTATTTCAATAAATCACCACCACAACTCTCAGAATTACCCTATTGTAATTATTTTTTGACACAGTAAAGTAACATTCAAGCTTAATCTAATACAAAAAAACTAAAGTTGCGTAAGTCTAATACTTTAATTTGTATGATTTTTAAAAAATTGGCATGAATTTGATTTTCCGAAAAATTTCCAGAGACGTGACAAGTAGAATGAAATTCACTACAACAAAAATAAAAGTTCAAA
>NW_004798363.1:153365-155050 GCF_000002075.1 Aplysia californica
CCTTTTCCCACATTGTATCTTGTAGATGAAGGATGTGTTGGGCGTTACACCACGCGACGTGAAAGATACGGTGGTGGATGAGGCCAACGCCCTCATAGAGAGAGGTCTCGGCAAAAAGCCCAAGAAAGTCCGCAACCAGGGGGCGGCCGCCGCACCAGAAAGTGCAGAGGCCACCAAGGCTGAAGAAGAGGGAGCAGAGAAGAAAGAGGGTGAGGGCGAGGAGAAGCCCAAAGAGAACGGAGAGGTAAAGGACGAGGATGGAGAGAAGAAGGAAGAGGACCAGAAGGACGCTGATGGAGGGGACACGCCAGCCCCCGCAGCTGCTGGAGAGGGGAAGACGGAGGAGAGTCAGAAGGAGGAGGAGAAACCCGCAGCTGAGGCGGTGGAGGAGAAGAAAGAGGAAGGAGGAGCAGGAGATGCAGCACCAGCAGCGGAAGAGGCAAAGGCGGAGAATTAAGGGCCCAGATATAGGACATGGGCTTGTCGCTACTACTAGTGCATCTATTTCTTGTTCTTGAGTTCAGAAAGAATATTTTCTTCTGTCTTGTGATGTTAGATCATTTTAAAAAAATTTTGACACCCAGATGAAAGAAATATGTTTGGGGGTTGTTGTTTTTTTTGTTCAGTTTTTTCGTTTGTTTGTGTTGGTCTATGTTCACTTCTTGAAGGGCAGTTCATAATGCAAAAGTATGCTTTGTGAAATTGCGGTGTTCTCTACAAAAAAAGAAAAAAAATACACGTTGCTTCAATGAAACCAAACCACTTCTGATGTATGTGTGCATCTCATTGTCCGTCTTATTGATTGATAGGGAGGGGAGGGGTTTACATGTAGATGATCCAAGGCTTGGCCTATTTCTGTACGTCACCGGTATTTTGTGCCTGGATGTTTTGTATTCTTTTTATTCCATCACGGAGGGAAATATGGGAGAACACATTTTGTGATGAAATGGTTCAGTTTAAAAAAATGAAACATGCCCTCGACCAGCAGAGGGAAGAAAATTGACCCATGGTATTGTGTTGGTGTAGTGAAAGCCATCTACAGTTCACCAGTGAAGAAAAATACAGCCGTGGGCTCTGTCAGTGTAGCTGTTCCCCCAATAATCATCACCTGTGGTTCGACCCTCACGACGACATCACATGGGGCTTACCACTACTGAGAGAAGATGGCTTTGCTGTCTTTGAAATATCTTGTCAATATTGGGGGGGGGGGGAGATGGTGATGTTACAGGTTGGGTTTTTTTCTTCTTTTTTTGCCCCCTTGAAGTGGTGCCTCATAAAGCATCCAAGGGTTTTTAAAATTACAAAAAACAAACATTTATTCATGTAGCGTGTTTTGCTGAACATTATTGCATACTGCAGTTGTTTGTATGGTCATGATTTTCACCCAGTTTGGCTTCCAATGTATTGGTGTATTTTTGCAAGAATGTGTTTTGTGTCGAGGTTGGACAAGATTATGATGATTTAGGGAGGGGGGCGGGGAGGGAGCTGTAATTTATTGTGTCCTCTTGTGTGTAGTTTTGTGCTGTCAGTTTTTTGCCAAAAAGTATCGTTAGCATGTTGCTGTAGTTTTTCCTCTGTATCTTTGTAAGTAAAACACTCCCCCAGGGGTGCGTACATACGTACACACACACACACACACGCACACACACACACACACACACACACACACACACACACACACACAC
>NW_004798363.1:155691-163304 GCF_000002075.1 Aplysia californica
GGCCAGAATGGGCCAAATGTGCTGCGAGTCCTGAAAGCCTTAGGTTTATTTTGGAGTTTTTGCCAGAATCTGGGCCTGTGCTGAAAAGTTCTAGCTTTTGAAAGGTTGTCCAAGGATATCTTTTGGAGGTTTTTTTGTTGTTTTTTTACATTGCTTCACTCACAATAATCTATCAACAAATCTTTCCTTTTTTTTTTTGGTTCATGTCTTGTGACTTTATGTGAATCAGGATCCAGAAGATAATTATTTGGGTATTTGACCGTGTTGTAAGATGTAGTAGTTCGGAGGACCATGACCATCTGTGAGGAATGATGTTTTTGCTTTGTAGCTGACTGGTTGATTTATTATTATTACTATAATCATCGCATTGTTACTCTGCCTGTAGTTGAGTATTAATTGTAGACGCTATTGCAGCACAGAAATAGAGTTGTAGTTATTGCCACTGGTTGTTGGGGTTGTTGGAGATTATTGGATTTCGCTATCTCCCATCCATGTCTCTTAGTCGATTTAAATTGTTGTCCTTCAGGGCGTAGAACATTTACAGTAAAGAAATCATCTTGGTAGCTCGTCAGAGTGTGTTGCAGGTTTTTATCATCTGATGACCAAATATATCCATGGGGTATTTTTTTTTAAATCATAGGGGATCAGAAATTTTGGGCGATTGTGTTATTTTGTCGTCATTTTTCTTTCTTGTAAAAATTTTTTGTTTCGATGTAATGATATCTGTAGTGCAGAATGTGTATTTTTGTTGTGAAAACTGGCACTGCTCCAAACTGAAGAAGACAGGATGTGAACTCATTGAGATTAATAATGTCTTGCCATCATTTTTAAAAACATTTTTTAGTGTCGAGCTTTTTATGGTTCATTTTATAGAACCAATTTTTTAAAAATCTCAGTTTTCTGGTTTGTGTTTCTTTTGCATGCTTTTTTAATTTTAGCATTTTTTGCTGCAAAAGGTTTGGTTGAGGGATCAATATATTTTTTACTTATTACTTGTCTTATTTGTACATGCACGTCGGGGTCAGTCAATTGTTCCGTGCTTGTTCCCCTCACAGTGGAGACGTTGGGCCATCAGTTGCCGTTTGGTGCTCGCTCGGTCACAGCATGATGGTTGTGTGCTCACTTTGTGAACTAGATAGATTTATGTCGGCAAAAGATGTTGAGGTGAAAGAAAAGTTTGACCCCCCGTCCCCCTCCCTCGTCTTTTCACATCATGACGATCACAGCGTGCTGTGTCATGTTCCCGTGAGGCATAACTGCGACCCCCTCCACCACCCCCACTGTTACCCCTATGTGGCGATAAGAATGTTGGGCTCTTGGTCGACCAGTTTGAAATGGGAGTGGGGTTCCAACTTTGCTTTTACCAATGTTTCTTCATCTCGGTGCTCAGTTCAGCAGAAGCTTTGAGTTCTCTTCATCATTGTTGTTGTGGCTGGTGTTCCGCGAGAATGAGGGTGTGGTGGTTTCCCAGGTAACCAGTTGTTGTGGGACTTGTTGTTCATTCTGTATTTGCTGCCTTTTGGCTCTGTGCTTTATATACTTAACAACCAATTTTTCGTCTGAGATTTTTGTGACGTGTATATTCTCTCTATTTTGGTCATTTTGCCGACTTCTTGTTGTGAAGAGGTGTACGTATGTACAATGCTGGTGCCAACACAATTTGTTCTCATTGTCTAGCAATGCTAATCGCTCGCTTTGCCTGGAAATTTGGTTTACAGGGCGTAATTATTGGGCTGTTCGGGATCAGAGGTCGCTCTTTTCTAAGTATGGTTACTCTTTCCCTCAAAATTCATCAAGAATCGTCCAACTGTTTGTGATATTTTCATCATATAAACGTCCTCTAGAATTTTGCAACTTTTAAAATTAAAACCCCCCACAGTATTTGAAGTTTACTACTCATTTGTTTAAGCTTGTTTCAAAGCATGTTGAAAAAAATTATTATTTTTTCATTGCATTGCTACACTATCATTTTTATTGTATTTTCTAAATGTTCACTCCGCCTGCTGTGTCAAGTTACTCCACACATCTTCTGTACTTCGTGTGCAGCATGAGAGTTGGCTGAGGTGCCCTTTCTCTGATAGAATCTATTTTTAAAGTGGTTATCTTGTCTGATGCTCTGCTCCCGCTTGATGAAATCTATTTTCTGAGGTGGTTATCTTATCTGATACACTGCTCCTGTTTGATAGAATTTGTTTTCTGAGGTGGAAATGTGATCTGATGGACAGCCCCTGCTGTATAGAATCTATTGTGTGAGGTATGTGGACTGATGCGCTGCTCCTGTCACTGTCGATGTTCTTCACTGTACAGTAATCCTTGAGAGTTCACCAAAGAGATATGTACGGAGAAAGATGTACCAAATTTTGCCCTCTCCTGTGTTGAGCCCCTTTCCTTTTGTAATTTCTACTTAAGATCTGATTCTCTTGGGGCTGCAACATTTATCTTTTATTCCTGGAAAATTTCTTGTCTGGCCCAGATGGCCAAGAAATGGATTGACCCTCTGTTATCAGGATTGTTTTATCCTATGCATGTTTCTAAAGGCATCTCTTGTTTTGAAGCAATAGGATTCGAAAAGGCTGCAGATGTTATACAATCGCCACATCTTCCCACAACATGATCTGAAGTTCCATTACGACAGGATGGGATGGTTCATTTTGTGTTGTGGTCATCTAGAGTGGTAATGACATGAGCCAGTAGTTGTGTCATTTGTTTCGTGCCATTCTTTGCAGCCTCCATCCAACTGGCTATGAAGTGGAAAGCGCCATGGTTTGAATTTTCTTCAAAACGGAATGACTTGGCTTTGAAGCATTCTTGACTTTCAGTCAGGGTTTCTGCCAAAAAAGTTAGCCTCCAGAAAATGCTGTAGAAATCCATGTGTTACTTTTTTAATACCTGTGCATGATTTTGATTTATATAGTTTATTTTGTTTCTTTCTCACTCTTACAACCTTTCTGTATGTCACAGTATTTTTGAAATTCAGAGAATTTCTGCTGTTCATGTTGTGTAATCAGAGGTTGCTGTAACCACTGGAAAGACGCTGCTGTGGTACAAAATTGTAAACTGCTAAAAGTGTTTCTGGGGTGATTTTTTTTTGTCTGTTTGTGGTTTTTTGCCATGGTGCTTTTTTAAAAACGTGGGCCATGTGATTCAGTTATGGTGTCTTATATTTTACACTTTTGTGTTAAGATGTGTTTGTATCAACTATTAGCCGATCAAAAGGACTGCCAAATTTTTTTTAGAGTGCGTTGACTTTGTTCAAACCATAAATTTTTTGGGTGGCCAAGAATGTGAAATAGTTTTAATAACTGGGAGATGCATTACAATTATCGGTGTTTCTCGTGGTCTCAAGATTCTTTTTACTTTCACCGTGGAATCAAATCACTTTTACAAGATCAAACAAATGATGCTAGCTTTTTATCACAGCCAGTGATCAATATTCATCCATTCTAGAAGTAACTCTGTTTTGAAGGCAAGATACATTGATCTGTTCCTCTACAAAAGATGTTGATGAATGCGTCCAGCAATTTCCAGCTCAGATGAGATAGATTTATACCATTTCCAAAACTTCACACATTTTCATTCACAAAATTAAATCAGTTGACGTTCACATCAGCTGCCCACTCACTCAGCTTTCTGACGCAACAATCTTGTGCCTGGTTCAGCCAACTTTGACCTTATTCAAACTGTGCTCATGGAAAACATTTTACTGTAGCTACTACATAGTTCTAGAGGATTTAAAGGAGATTTTTGTCTCCCTCTTTATCTTTCTCTCTCCCCTTACTCCCTGTAAACCCTCCCCTCTGTCACTTCCCGGAACTGAGCAAAAAATTAAAAGCGTGTGCTTGATGTTGACAAAGCAATTGTATGCTATGTACGACCAGATTTTTTTTATCATGTACTTAATTTTTCTATCTCACTCCACGGCTTCTTAGTTGTCATGCATTGGTGGAGAGCTGCGCCAGCTACAATGTACGAATATTTTATCTGTATCTGTTTTATGTATCTGCCTCATTGTATCGGCTTGTGCTGAGGGTTTTATTTTATATTTTACTTGTATACCGCTTGTGGTGAGGACGTGGGCATTTTTCTCCATTTCTCTTTTCTCTCCTCTCCTCTTCTCCTCCCTTCCCCACTCTGTCTCTCTTTCATTCTGTTCTTGCCTTCTCTCTAACCCCCCCCTCCCCCTTCACCTCCCCACACAAAGATATATTGTCTTTGTGTTCCTATACTGGCAATATTTTAAAGATATCTGCTTATTCTCGTCATCCTAGTCTTAATAAAGTATCTAATGCTCTTTATACAGTGTAGTGTTTTTTACACATTTAGTCAAATTTAATAATATTCCATTACGCAACTTTTGGTTATTTATTCTACTCTGTATTTTGATTTTGAATTATGTTATATTTAAGATATGATCAGATGAACTTTTCCTATACTCTATTGTACCGTATTATATTATGTTCTTTTTAGATGTCGCCCATTACCTTTTTTCAAATATAAATTCCATCCATACAGGGAATTTTATAGCTCAATATGAAATTTTTGGTAGGGTTTTGGCTCAAATTGGATTTTGAAATAAATTTCTCACCTGCTTGATACTGGTTCCCCAATGATATTTTTGGTTTGAATCTCAAAACTTTTTTTGTGTGGAGCTTGCAAAGTTCTTCAGATTTTTGGTGACTTTGGATCTTGTCCAGCTGAATAACTAGAAAAGCTACTGTGCATAGGGATTGCGATGGCTGTTAAATGTAAGACTGGTATAAGATTGGATTTAGACCCTGGGGTAAAGCAGTTGCACTGCAGTTGTTTGCTTCTGCTGATAAAGCTTATGAGTTTTGTGGGGGTTTTTTGTTTTTCAATTATTAATTTTTTTCTCAAACGTTTACTTGCTTTTGCAAGATTCTGCCATGGGCTAAGAGAGCGATGATAAAATCCATGACGTGTCAGTGAACTGGAACAAACTGATTGGTTTTTGTAAGTTGTTGATGTCAGGTTTTCATTGAATGTTGCAGAATAGTTTTTCCATTTTATGTTAACTCGAATCTCAAGACTTCTCATGTAAGCTGTCCTGTTTTTTGGGGGTTTTTTTTGGGGCTGTTTTGTTTTTTGTAGGTTGACTTATTTTTTGGCAACCTTCCGCACATGGCCAAGTAATTTTTTTTTTTTTACCATTTTGATACTTTGGAAGACTTTGTGAAGATTTTGACAAAATCGGTTGAAGCATTGATATTATTGATTACAAAGTAAATTTTGAAATTTCTTCAGCATAACTCAACTGGTGTCCAACGACATTTTTCAGTGTTGGATTTTGTGTCTGTGCATTGGTGGATGTCTGTTTGAGGAATAAGATCTGTCTGGAATTTGTCCCGGCGTGGGTCCTGCAGCGAAAATGTTTTTCAGTTGCTCGTTCTCTTCCTGCTTTTGTGGTCGCCATCGTCGCTGTGTAGCTAGCATACTGTGTGTGTCTCTGTGTTTCTGTATACACCCACCACCACCACCTGTCTTGCCTGGCCTTTTTCAGCTTGCTGGAGATGATGTTGTTCCCCTGCCCCTGCTGCTGCCAGTATTTTCCTTGTGCATTTTTTACAGCGCTTTTGATATTTATTTCTTCTGTGGGTGCAGAAGCAGCTGTCTGCGTCTGCCTGTGTTATGACGAGGCTGTCTCTCTGCACTTGTTCGTTTTTTTCTTCTCGTGTCTTGCCATGTTTCTGATCCAACTATTTTTGTACGGACTTTAGCGGTTTTATCGGTTTTTTAACAACATTTCTGCTGTAATGCTGACACTACACCAACAAAACACTTTTTCTTCATCGATGATGATCCTGATGATGATGATGATCACCCCATTTTTTTGTCAAGACTCAGGAGTGAACCTGTACGCTTGAAAATTTTACAATGCCGAAGGCCTTGACTTTTGATTGTGTGCTCGTATCATTTAAACTGTCTATTTGTATTTCACTCAGTTGCAGGTTGTGTGGATATAGCAGTTGTTACAACCAGTACTTAGGTTTTTTTTGGTGGCAGGGAACTCTGGGTTGAGAAATCATGTTTTTCCAGTTACCGCAAAGAAAAAAAGTAGCTGCTTCTGGTTGAGCTGATTTCATCTGCAGGCATAAAGGCTTGGTATTGCTTTTTGGGGATTCTGAAAAATCACAGGAAGTCCGAGAATTTCCGATTCAATCAGGCTGGTTGGATAGTTGGATTTGCCTGTATGCAGACAAAATACTTGATAAATAATACATTTCATTCTACTTGAAGTTCCCAGAATCTTCTGTTTAAAGTTAATAAAGCCCTATTCACGTGGTATTTTCCTCCCAAGTAAAAAGCTCACCCCTTGGACTGAGTGAATTAACAAAAGACGTTGATCTATTCGCCCTCAAAAGGTTCTGTTATTGACCTGAATTTGGTTCTATTTTTGATAGCCCAAAGCGTGCGTTGTGGGTCTCTCATAACATCATTGGTCTTCTCAGGCAGCCTGACAGCACACATCTTTTCCTCCTCCTCCTACATCTTTGGCTTCTCCTCATGTTTTCAACACATGCCACATCTTTCTCAAGGGTTCCTGGGATTTTATTCTTTAATTTACACATTTTCTCCTGCCTTTACTCATTTTCTCCTGCCTGAACCCGCCCCCTTGATCATGTAAATTGTGTGGATTGGGGCTTTAAGCATTAAGAATAAAAGGTTATCTATCCAAAGATTCCAGTATCTTTTTCTGTTTCTGGTTGCTTAGACTTACAGAAACTGCAGTGTTCAGTAATCCAGCATAGGTAAGCGTCACTGGTGTGGACACTTTTTGGGAAGTTGGTACAGAAACTTTTAAAAAAAGAATAGTATTTATTTATGAGACTCAACTGAGTTCGAAGCTCTTGAAAGTAAAGACCCAATTTTTGTAATAATAAAAGTTGCAACCTGACTCTGTTTCAAAATTTTTGGGTCAGGTTTTTCAGTATGTCTGTTCATTTTTATATTTGTGATTGAGGTTGATCACTACATTCTTCCAAGTCTGATAAGAAACGTGCAGTTTTTGGTGCCATTGTGTGTCTTCGGAACAGCCCCCCACCCTCCTTCCTCTCTCCTCCTTTCTGCCACGTTTCCTATTCTTTTTTTATTTTTATTTTTTACCTCTGAACATTTCTGCTTTTTTAAAGCCTTTGGGATTTCCCCGTTCATCAAAGATGAGAGATTGTAGCTGTATAACAGTGTTGATTTTCAACTGTCATTTCGTCGATCAGTGGGGGTGGGGCGAGATGGGAGTCTTTCTGCCAGTTTCTGGCGTCCGTTAAAAAATTGGTAAAAGTGAAAGACATTTTGAAATAGGTCAATTTCAGGCGCTTCAACATCCAATTAGAAGACGTGAGTTCGATTTCCAAATGAGAAATTTTGTCCGAGATCGTTCTCGCTCATTTTACAACGACGTAATGCATATTGCGTAACCTGGGTTGGACATGACAAGTTACATTTAGGCTGAGGAATTGAAGATTGCAAATTTTACCAGACCAGTATAAAGTAAAATAAAATAAATGTCTTAATAAATGCCTTACACGTTGTAAGGGGTTCCTCTACTCCCACCGTCATCACTTCCGCCTCCCCTCCCCCCCTCTCTCTCTCTCCTC
>NW_004798363.1:164005-167705 GCF_000002075.1 Aplysia californica
ATATATATATATATATATATATACTATAAACCTGACTCTCTCTTTCTCACTTTTCCACTCTCTCGCTTTCTCTTTGTCTTTGACGTCTTCTTCCCCTCTCTGTCTTTCTCTTTTCCCTCTCACCCTCTCCTAACAGCTTGCTCGTTGAAAACATGTACTTTAAAAATGATGAGACTGCTGGCCTACTTTCTCTAGTCTTTATTATTATTATTTTTTAAAAAATTTTTGAGTGGGCAAAACGAAAATCTTGTGACTTCGATGGGGCCAGCATTGTATCGGGTTCACTAAATGTATTTGATTGAATTGAAGTGCCTTAAAACTGATTGAAACGGTGGTTTTGACGCACTATCGGATACTCTTAAATACTAATGTCTTTTCGGAGACTGACTCCATGGCACTTCTCTCAGAGGAATATCTAATGTCAATGTAGCCTCCGGAAACGAGTTCGATTCCCGCGTGAGGGAGATTCCCCCCCCCCCTTTTTTTTTAAAGGTTAAAATCGAGTATCCCCATCTGTGGGCCGGGTTGCTGTATGTATGGCTTTCAGCCTGAATTGGCCCTGACAGGCAGAGTTTGTTTGATAGGAAAGAAGGAGCAAACCACACCAGAGCACCCGCCCACCATCCTCGATTTCGAGTCTGGTATTGGTAACCTAACCATTCGACATACCACCGACACCGCCACAACAGCTGTTAGCTCTAGGGAAGAGCAAGACGCACAACAGAAGGAAATGAAAGGAATTTAGTAATTTAAATAAAAACCTACCCTGTACCGGTAGCGCCCTCTAACCATCCACTTCCCGAGAAGACTGAAAAGGGTTCAAAACAGTTTATTACAGCTAAACACAACAAACTTGGCCCCTTTCGGTTTCGGGACGTACACGAACTACTACTCAAATAAAAGCTGAAAACGACGCAATGTGCCTCGTACATCATCAGGGCGTCAACTTCTACATGTATCTTGAAAGTTCTAGAACATCGAAAAGCACGAAAAGGTCCAAGCGTCAGCATGCCCCCTGACTCCGACCTACTGAATGACAGCTATGTGCGTAATAATAGACCTCACCAGCCGTTGTCACTCAAAAGTTGTCCCGTCAAGCCTCCCCCGATTTCGCCTTGAACTTGCAACAGTTCCCCAATGGTTTTAGTAACTATTTGTGTTACTTAATTTGTTTTGTTGTTATCGCTTTGGGCTGGGAACAGCCAAGGTCCTGTTATCCGTTTTAAAAACGGACGGGAATGTAAATATTGACGACGACGAAGATGAGGAAGAAGAAAACGACGCATCCAAAGGTCCCCCGTTCCAAGACTGTCTGGGGTTTGAGAACATTGTGTACCGCTGGCCAAAGCCGAAAACTGGGCCGGACCTAGCGGGGGAATACGAGGGTCCGGCACTACCTTGTGCGTTTGTGATGAACTCACTGGTCAAGCCGAGCTGGTCGTTGACCACAGCTTTCGCTGCTGCTGCAGCTGCCGCTGGTCGCTCTCTTGGAGCAACTCCTGTGTTGGTGTCTACTGTCATAGAAGGAAGGAAGAGAGCGCTAGGGGACCCGCGGGGTAGAGGGGAGGGTGGTGGCGGCCCTGGGACTGGCGGTACAGGCAGTGGGGGTAAGGATGAAGTATTCAAAGGTGTTGTATTGTCACTTCTTAGCGGACTTATCGCCGCTGTGGCGTCTATAGCCGTGTCTGGTTTAGGGTCGGTGAACGAGCGATGCATGTTGAGTCTTTGGAATAGTGTAGGAGAAGACCCCGACGGCTGTCTCTGCTGTAGAGTGTGGTGTGAGGACTGGACATTTCTGTTGGTGAAACCGCTCACGCCGTGGCGGCCCATCACAATGGCGTGGTTGTTGCGGTTGCGGTTGTTGTTGTTGTTGTTGTTGTTGTTATTGTTGTTGTTGTGAGGTAGATACGGAACGTTACTGCTCGCTGCTGCGTCCGAGAGCGCCACGTGATCTATAGGCACTCCAGGCTGGTTGTTGAAGCTCAGCGTGTCTATAAACGGTTCGCTGTTGCCGTAACCAGGGGCACCGCCTCCACCTCCCCCTCCTTGTTGACCTCCCGTGACTCCAGCACCCGTCGTGTCGCTGACCCCTGACGTCAGAGCGTCCCACAGACCTGGCTGTTGACCCGGAAGCTGCTGCTGGGCTCCTTGTGCGGACAGCGTGGGTTCGAAACTTTGTGGGCCGCTCGCTGCTGCGTCAAAGCTGACGGTGGAGGGTCCGGTTGGAGTCGGGGCTCCCTGTAGGTCGGAGATGGGAATGTTCTGGTTCTGTTGTTGCTGCTCCCACCTGCTGGGGAGTGATTGTTCCACAGGGCTGCCCAAAGGCCGGGTCTGCTCTCCCAGCAGGAAGTTCTGAGGGATGCGACCTGACTTCATGAAGGAAGGGCCTGTGGTCTGCAAACTTTGCCCGGATCCTCCCACCGTGTCGGGACCGGCGAAGTCTGTTTTTGTGGTGGCCGTCTGAGAGGCGGTGCCCTCCGTCTGTCCGAACTCCGGGCCTGTGAAGTCTGCGAGGGGTAGTGGGCCCTGGACTCTGTCCACCTCTAGGGTGGCGGGGATGTTCTGTCCCCTCAGACTCGGACCTCGCGCCTTCCCCCACATATCCGCCGCCCCGTAGTCAGGCGGACCTTGACGTACTCGTTTATTCTGTTGATAACGGTTCATTCGGCCGCTAGTGCTGGGAAGAGCTCCGAACCCTAACCCTCCGTCTCCTCTTCCCGGATAGCCACCTGTCTGCCAGTTATCCCCGCCTAGATTTTTCAAGCTAGACCTCGACGCGCCAAAGTTGGACAACTCGTAGAGGCCTTGCATTTGCCGAGAGGGTCGACGTGTCTTCATGCTAGCAGCAGAAGGTCTCAATGTCTGGGCGGACTGTCTAGACAATGCTTGTTGGCCCCCCGACCTCGCTAGCCATGACGTCAGACCGCCAAACGGCCCTAGACCGGCACTGGCTAATCTGGAAGCTGAACCTCTCGCGTTGTCTCGCTGAAGCAAGTTGAGACGTTGAGAAAAAAGGGCGCGATTTCTCTGCAGACTTCGACTGTTTAGATGTGTAGGTAGGAGCAGTCTAGCTGTTCGACCGTTTGAGGAGCGGCTCATTACTAGAGCGCGTCGGTACAGCGTAGGTTCTGACGAGCTGAGAGCCGCTTGCCTCTGTAGCAGAGCCGCTCTAAAGTTGATGACGGGAGAGGAAGGCATGCCCGTGTCTTGCTGGGCAGTCTGTGAGGCTGTGTTGACCATCCGAGCACTAGGAGGGGGCTCACGAACGGGTAGATAGGACGGCTCAGGCTGATAACCTCCCCTCGCTTGTATAGAAGACGTCCTTTGCCCTGCAACAGTTGGGAGGAGGGAGTCTAGAATGACGTCATTGATAACGTTATTGCCACCAGCACCGGCTCCGCCCCCACCACCAGCTCCTCCTCCTCCCCCTCCTCCCGCTCCTCCTCCATTGTTCAGAGTCATGACGTCAGTCGAGGGCGTGCCCCATGTGGAGGCGACAGGTTTCCCTTGGAGTTGGTTGACAGAGGCCCCGCCCCCCGGCGCCCAGGTGTCCGCTGTAGAAGCTGGCGCGTTGTATTTGAACTGGTAGAGGCCGCACGACTTGGCACACAAGGGCCGCACCGTGTCCTTGATGTTGCCAGTGCACTCGCCGCGAGAGGCGAAAAACTCACAGGTAGCGTCGGGGAGATTGTTGCGGTAT
>NW_004798363.1:169078-170170 GCF_000002075.1 Aplysia californica
CAATGAAACAGTTTTGACTGCTATGCACATGTTCCCTTCAACTCTATTGGTAGACTCTTCCAGTCTCACTGTAAGCTTACTTTTAAATCAAAGCTTGTAACTGCTTATGGAGTGGCCCGATATGGGCGAACAGGCTAATTCTGTGGCAATGAAACGGGTTTGAAGGTTAGATATAGTCTATTTGTCATTGGTGATTATGAACGTCTTTTTACACTTAATTTACGAGGTTTACGACTATGGGTGAATTTGACTGCGACAATGTTTCAAAATTAGGAAGGGAAGCAGTGATTCTTTGATTATATAGACGCTTCGCCACTGGATAGAGCAGATTTAACATTAAATGTTGGTTTCTGACCTGAAAGAAGCCCAAAATGTCAAATAGAACTTTGTAATTCTAAGCTAGCGATTTGCTTAAGATTGAGTCAAATAAAGTACCTTTGTGAACCAAAAATACGTTAAAGATCACGATCGCGAGAAGAGAGACCAAAAGAATCATCAAAACTGCTACAGAAAATGTATGGAAAATATATGGCGAGAAACTGACCACAATCTGTAAGGAAAGCCCAAGAGAATTTTTTTAAAGTGTGAAGAGCATGCGGATAAGGAAAGACCCATACCACCCGACATGCATTATAAATGATAAAGAGGGAAACACCATTCTCGGCAAACATGCAATCAAGAACACATATTCTATATGCAAACTGACATACATTCACACTCATTCACAAACGTAGACAACAAATACAGCAGGCGAAAGGCGAGATGTTGCAAGTTTACCGTTAAAGATGGCCTTGTCGACACCGGCCGAGCACCGACACACACAGATGTTGTCCATGTAGCAGGCATCTCCACAGTGCAGGGACCTGGGGCAGCCGGCTGGACACGCATACGTCATCAAAGGTCAGCCAAAGGGAGATAAGAATTGTATGACATTACTGCGTGCTAATACGTGATGTGACGACAGAGATGTATACCCTATTCAATAATAGTGGTGATGATGATGATGTTAAAAAAATTAATATATATGGCATTTTCTATATATTATTGAGAAGGATAATAATAATAGTAGTGATAATAATAATAATGATATTT
>NW_004798363.1:174749-176422 GCF_000002075.1 Aplysia californica
CACATACACCCCCCCACACACACACACAGACCTGCGTCCATCCCTAAAGATGACCAGATCCCTGTCCTCCCTGTTGGCGGGCCGGAACCTGACACAGGTGGCCTTCTCCCACTCGGACATAGCACTCAAGATGGCGTCCCTGTCCTGGGCCGCTGCAGGGACAAATACGTCATCAGATAATAATAGACAGCGTAGATAATAATAGACAACGTAGATAATAATAGACAGCGTAGATAATGATGATAGATAGCGTCTGTGGCGCCATGCAGAAGAGTCAGGCGCTCGTCATTTTTTGGACATGTGGAGTTCATAATATTCATTCATAAAGCTTGTTCATTAATTGTCTTTCATTTGATGGAAAAAATACCATCTATCTTAAATAGGAGTCGAGGTATTTCCGATTGAAAAAGTTGGGGTCACCTGGTTTCAGATGACAAATTATCGAGAAAATGGCCGACAAAGTTAGGTAACTTCCACATCTTGAGAAACCTTGGGAAATGAAAAAAAAAAAGTCGTTTTTTTCTATTTCATTTTCTTGACGAGCTACTGGCCTCTCCTTGATGCCTTACGTTTATCTAGCGCAAAATTCCCTCTCAACAGCAAGGTCTATGCGCTTCACAATCTATATTGTTACCCTAGGAAACTTTATAGCATTGTGAAACAATCTCAACTTCCTGAGAAGCATACAGTGCAAGCTGCCCTTTAGAGGCTCTAAACACAAATATACTGACAAGATGATTCGATTTCTATGGCCAGGTACTCATTCCCATCTGGGTGGAGTGAGGAAAATTTGTGTAAAGTGCCTTTCCCAAAGACACAACATCGGGACTGAGGCTCCAACCCCTGAACCCCCGAAATCACTACCTCGTGATTACGATTCTGGTATTCTAACCACTTGACCACCCACACTACAAGACACAGTGACGTCACGAGGAGATGACATCGTTTTATAGAAATCTCCTATTTTATCTCATGAATTTATATGCTTTTGGGGGATATAAAAGGCTATTTAGTGTAAGATTTAGTCCCACTTTTGAGAGCATGAGTGTTTCAACCAGTTGGGACCTTGAGTATTTCTACCAATTTTCTCCCGCTTTGACCAGTGAAATATTCAGAATCACTTTATTCTACCCACGACCTAGACACCTTGCCCATGCCCCGTCCAAACGACGTTATTCTGGGCGTCCAATATTAATCACAAGCTATAGCTTATCATTCTTCTAATACATTTGACAGGTTTGTAACAACATTAGTTGATGGAGGATGTCACTGGTTGGCCTTACTTTTCTTTCCAGATTTTGTTTCTGTCTATCCTGCTTTTTTCCTGTGCAGTAAATGCCTGTTATGGTGTTGACAAATGGCTCTTTGCTCAAAACTATAACACAAAAAATATGACTTGAAAAAAACCCACAAACAAAAAACAAACAAACAAAATAAAAAGAACAAGAAAACATGAAAATAAACCCCTCCGAAAGCGAGCACTTACGGAAGGTGGAGTTGAAGATATAAGGGATGACGCCATTTTTCCACAAAGAGAAACCATTCGCTGACGCTTGGCGCTTTTTCCTTCGGCCTGGTACCATCTGCCTGAGAATAACAAACACAATGTCATGTCGCTTGAGATATACATTTTAATGCTGTCCGCTACAAATATAGATTGTAAAGCTCACAGA
>NW_004798363.1:177887-180343 GCF_000002075.1 Aplysia californica
GTGTGTGTGTGTGTGGCCCAGACTGACCTAAGAGAACCAAACATGGAATGCTGGGCCGGGGTGAGACACATGTCTAGTTCTGAGAGGTTACTGCCGGGCACACAGTCTGACTCTCCGTTCTGGTTCTGGTCGTCTGAGGAGGGGAGGGATCATAGTGATGATGATGATGATGATGAGGGTGATGAGGATGATGATAATGCTGATGATGATGATGAGGGTGATGATCATGATGGTGATGATGATGATGATGATGATTATGATGATGATGATGATGATGATGATGATGAGTAAGATAGTGATGATGAGTAAGATAATGACGGTGATGATGATGATGATGATGATGATGATGATGATGATGATGATGATGATGATGATGATGAGGATGATGATGATGATGATGATGGTGATGGTGAGTAAGATAGTGATGATGAGTCAGATAATGACGGTGATGATGATGATGATGATGATGATGATGATGATGATGATGATGATGATGATGATGATGATGATGGTGGTGGTGGTGGTGGTGGGGAGGGATGTTGGTTATGATGATGGTGGTGATGATGGTGATGGTAATGGTGAGGGTGATGATGGTGATGGTGAGTAAGATTATGATGGTGGTGATGACGGTGATGGTGATGGTGAGTAAGATGATGATAATGATGGTGATGGTGATGGTGATGGTGATGGTAATGGTTAAGAAGATAATGAGGGCGGTGGTGGTGACGGGGATGTTTTTGATGAGTAAAATAATGAGGGTGAGGATGATGATCAGTAAGGTAGTGATGGTGGTGGTGAGGGAGATGATGATGGTGACTACTATGCTTATGGTAGTTGTGGTGAGGAAGATGATGATGGTGAGTAATATAGTGATGGTGGTGGTGTGAGGGAGATGATGATGGTGACTACGATGCTTATGGTAGTTGTGGTGAGGAAGATGATGATGATAAGTAAGATAGTGATGTTGGAAGTGGTGAGGGAGATGATGACGGTGAGTAAGATAATGATGGTTGTGGTGGAGAGGGAGATGATGATGATGATGGTGGTGGTGAAGATAGTGATGATGATGATGTTGTTATTTTAGGTGGTGATTCTGATGGTTGTAGTGGTGATGATGCTGGTGAGAGTTTTGGGGATTGTGATGGTAATTTATGGTGGTAGGGATGGTGATGGTGATGTTGATGGTTGTGGTGGTGGTGGTGGTGATTATTGTCATGGTTTGGAAGATTATGATGATACTATTGATGGCGGTGTTGTTGTTGTTGTTGGTGATGGTGAATAAGATAATGATGGTGATGTTGATGGCGTTGATACCTTTGTCTCGTTATTGTTATTGCTATTGTTGTGGTTGTTGTTGTTGCTTTTGTTGTTGTTACTGTAGGTGGTGGTGGCAGTAGTGGTGGTGGTGCGTGGTGTTTGAGGTGATGATAGTGATGTTGCTTTTTGTTGTTTCTGTTGTTGTTTTGTTGTTGCTGTTTTTGTTTGTGGTGGTGGTGATGGTGGTAGTGGTGATGATATTATTGTAATTGTTGATGTTCTTGGTTTTTCTTGATGTTGTTGTTGTTGTTGTTGTTGTTGTTGTTGTCCATGTGTTTGTTGATGGTAGTGATGACAGGGAATCTGCTGATGAAGATAATGATGATGGTGACGTTGTTGTTATTGCTGTCGTTATTTTTTCTGTTGTTTTTGATGAAGTTGAAGAAGGTCATAGTGAAGATGATGGTTGTGGTACTGATGGTAATAACAGCAAATAAGATGATGATGGTGGTGGTTGTGATGCTGTTGTTGTAGTTGGTGGTGATAATGTTATTGCTCTTGTTGTTGTTGTTGTTTCCCTATGTCCTCCCCCGTTGTACGACCATTTCATCAAGACAAACAAACAAACAAACAAACAAACAGACAAAGAAAACAAAGGAAAACAAACGAAACAAAGCTCTAAAAGGAACTTACCAGAAAAGTGATGTGACGTATTCTCTAATCATCCAGAAGTTGGTGGGATTATGTGCGAGGTCTTTGCCCACCCCTCCTTATTTCTATCCTCCTTCCCTCTTTACACCCCCTCCCCCAAAACAAACAAAAACAAACAAAACAAACAAAAACAAAAACAAAACAAAAACAAAACAAAACAACAAACAAGCAACAAAACAATAACAGCAACAACAAAAACCAACAAAATTTCCCAATAGCAACCCAAACAAAACACAATAAAATTTACCGGAGAGGTGATGTGATATTTGCTCCAGTAGATTGTCCAGCGGTAGAGGGATGCCGTAAGAGGTCTCCGTGAGTCGAAGGCCTGTCTCGTCATAGTAGCTGTGTTTGTGGGCTTTTGCCTGGGGAAGAAGAGAAGGATGTGGTGAATGTCTGTCTGTGTGTCTGTCTATCTGTCTGTCTCTGTCTGTCTGTCTCTCTGTCTCTCTCTCTGTCTGTCTGTCTGTCTCTCTCTCTCTCTCTCT
>NW_004798363.1:180769-182720 GCF_000002075.1 Aplysia californica
ATAGATAGATAGATAGATAGATAGATAGATAGATAGATAGATAGATAGATAGATAAAGAGAGGGGATGTGAGTGTATGTGTGTGTGTGTGTGTGTGTGTGTGTGTGTGTGTGTGTGCGTGTGTGCGTGCGCGCGCGCGCGCGCGTCCGTGCGTGTATGTGACTGCTGATCGGTAAAACCGAAGGCCTTCAATAATGAAACTGTCATGGACATCTGTGTTGAAGAAGTGTTAGCCATCCGTTGAGACGGAAACGGCGCTTCACTAACAACGACATTAACTGTGGCAGAAAGGAATGGTGTGTCAGTAACAGCATTCACCCGAAATGATAAGGTAATATTGTAGTCAACAGCTATTCTAAAAAAGAAGAGAATATGATAAGAACAATGTACATGATTATCAAAACATTCTCGTCACAAACGTCAGCAGCAGAAGCTGCCACAACAGCAATAACAGCAACAGCAAAAACAACAACAACAGCAACAACAACAACAACAAAAACAATAATAACAGCAATAACAAAACACCAAATCACAACAGCAATAGTAATCATAGCAACAATGACAGCTATAACATTAGTAACAATATCAACAGCTATAAAACAATTAGTACAGTAACAACCCCTTCCAACAAAAACACCAACAACAACAAAATGTTCAAGTCAAAGAAAACCCTCACCGTTACAGGGTAGTATTGAGAGGCATTTTAGAATGAATAAAACAAAGATTAGCAATTTTGATTGAAAAGTTCCAACCAAAGTTCGACGCACCGTTAGTTTATGTCAAGCTAAACTAAGCTCCTGAAAACCCTGGCTCAAATTCTCCCCGGAACCTTGGATTCATTAAGTTTTCATGGCTTTTCATCCACTTAGCTCAGCCAAGTCGGAGATGGAAAAATAAATTCAAAAGGCTCTCTAAAGGTTTGTTATTCATGTAGACATATTATATAATCTCATTTATATGTACAAACACATACACATGCATTATATTATTTTTTAAATTCGAGAACTGCCGTCTGTTAGCTCTGAAATAGTATGCCACACAGCCCTGATTCTCCGAGACAGAGTCGAAACAGCCGTACACTAAATGGCCGAAATTGTATGAAAGGTGGCGTAAAACTTTTTCTCTGATTATTTTGTGGCATCGGTAGACTAACGATTAGGCTACCGGACTCGTAATAGTCAGGTTGTGGTTTCGAGGATACGACCCTCAGACCCGACGTTGTGTCCTTGGGAAAGGCAATTTACAGGAATTTCCCTTACTCTACCCTGGTGTGAATAGGTACCTGACCATAGACAGCGAAAGATTTTGTCATGTTAAGTGTTTTAGTGCCGGTAAAATGGGAGCTTGCACTGTATGCTTCCTAGGAAGTTGGAATTGTTTCAGATTGCTATCTTGTCTTCTGGGGTACTGATCTAGATTGTAAATCGCATAGAGCTTACCGTTGAGCTATACAAATGCTATCTGTTATCATGTTAATTATAAACCCTCCTCACCTCCACTTCATCCTCCTCTCCGGCCCACAGGCTCCTGGCTAGACACACGCCTATCAGGCAATGGCTGAGTACGGCAATACACGACATAGCCACAACGCTGCCAGGTACCTCCTGCATTGTCCGGTTGAACTTCAGGATCGCACGCATGCAATTTCATACACCGACACAGGCAGACACACACTCACATACGCACACGTAGACATACATACACACACACTAGCTACACACTCACACTCAGACAAACATACACTCCTATATAAACACTCTCACAAGTACACTTTTCCCTTCTCTCTTCCTCACTTCCTCTCTTCCTCACTTCCTCTCCCTCTTTCCTTCTTTTCCCTCCCTCTCACATTTTCTCCCTCTCCCTCATTCCCTATCTCTCCCCTTCTTCTTCTTCTTTTTCCTCTCTCTGTCTCTCTCTCACTCACTTTTAGGCTCTGCACACACCTTCTCTCT
>NW_004798363.1:182950-184998 GCF_000002075.1 Aplysia californica
CTCTCTCTCTCTCTCTCTTACACACGCACACACATACACATGTGCACAATACACAACAGACAGCACACACACACGCACACAAAACTAATCAGCCGGTCTCTGTCTGCAACGATTACAGCCCTTGCTCCACCACCCTGGGCCAGTCAGACCACACAATTCAGCCTAGAGGACACTCGTGTCTGTTGCTTGTCCAGGGAACAACACGTTTTTCTAACCTCACTGCTCATCAATGTCTCCTCTCCTCATTTTTCAGTCCTCGTTGCATTCCATTATCTCCCCATCCTTCTCTTTTCATTGGTTCATCGAGGAAAAGCTTTAATTTTTGTCTCTCAACCTCTGGGTCTTTTACCTGCGGCCACCAACCTTACCCGCGGTGAATGAACCTCACTGGATGTACAAACGTTCAGGGAAATGTTTGTGGCAGACTCAGCATGTCTTTTCCTGGTTGCGATAGTAACAACAATTTCCCGACGTCCATTTCTTTTCAGCTTTTATTGGGTTTAAAGATAATTTCCTTTCACTTGTAGTTGTGTCGGTGTTTTGCTGTTGTTGTTGCTGCTGCTGCTGCTGCTGTTGTTGGTGCTTAAATGACTGGTGTAGTCTTTGCCAGTGTTGTAATTCTTCTAGATGCTATTCCAGTGTTATTGCTGCTGTTGCTGCTGATGCTACTGCTGTTGTTACTGATAATGCAAGTGATTATGATGATGTCACTGTTTTTTCTTGTCTGACCTTTCTCTCATGGACGCAGGGCTGGGGTCATATTAATTATAGGAGTTCGACGATGGGGGATCAGGACGCCAAAGCTAAAGTTTGGAAAATTTTGCGTTCCATAAAAGAATTGTGCCACTATTAAATCATCCAACACTTTATCGCTGTAATCACATGGCTTATGGAGGCTCTCATAAGCGACAAATCTAACAGTAAAGTTATCACACTTTGGACATCTACAACGTTTAGAGGCTGGCTCAGAAAAGTGTAGACATCACATAGATTTCACGAAAAACCTGCTTTCACACGGTGTCGAATCATAACGCTCGAATAAAAAAATCAACAACTGTTCTCACGCTGTTCTGCTCCCCAAAATAACACTGGAATCAAGAATTAAAAGTTGTTCCGCTTCTCACAAAACAACATCTGAACGGATACGAAGTCAAAGTTTTGATGAAAAACAAAATCAAATAAAGGACATTTAAAACGGCACTCTCACTTCCTCAGTAACATTCACACTTAAGTGTACAAAATATTAAGGCTCTAGGTCACCATTACCCTGAACGGCACATTATAATTTGTGAGAAGTCAAGGCTTTCTGTGTGGTCCTGCACAATACTTCATAGATCTTTGGCTTGGCCAGCAATGAATATAGTTCTTTAAAACACAAAGCTGAACAAAATAGTGTGTTTAAAGCAAACCTTTTTGAAAAGTTAAAGGATTTGGTTAAAAAAATCTTCTCAGAAAGAGCTGGAAAATCACATTAATGAAATCAGATAGATATGTGAGGTCTGTTATTTAGTCAGTTACATATTATCAATTCAAAGAGATATAATATATTATTAGAGAAAACATCACTAAATAAGAGATAGGCTCGTCCTTCTATGACTAAAGTATTAATGGTTCTGTTTGATCCAATTCATAATAACACAGTCTGACAAAAAAAATGTAATCCTCAGAAGCGAAAAACGATTTGCGAGTTCTCTGGAGTCATTCTAAATACCGAAATCAACAAAAACACAACACGAAACGGTGACTGTCTTCATCTCGCGCGAGCGTTCTGAATGCGTGCACCGGGCAAACCTCGGCGGACAAAAACATCAGACGTGAAATTTGTTGGCGCGGTCACCAAATGTCCTGGGACGTTGGGCAGGTGAGTGATGATTACAAGAGGTCAAATATCCTGTGACATGACGCATGCGCAGACCGGACCAAAGGCCACGGAGAGAGTCATTTGGATATTGATTCAGGCAGGTAAATTTCTTTGATCATTATCAATGCTGTGCTTACAGGTATTGTTGTTCTCTCTCTCTCTCTCTCTCTCTCTCTCTCTCTCTCGG
>NW_004798363.1:189111-190192 GCF_000002075.1 Aplysia californica
ACACACACACACACACACACACACACACACACACACACACACACACACACACTTGCATTCAGATTATCTGTGTATTCTTGAAGATGCTTTTCTTTCTCCCGTGCCAGGCATTCAGGTCTTTTGAGTTGGTGTTTACTTCTTTCATAATTTTGTCCATATATGTGATGAAAAGTAGCGGTGATAACATACACCCTTGCGTCACTTCGGATGACACACCGAATTAGTCGGGGAGTCTGTTTTGGGTGCGGACTGTGCTCATACTGTTTGTGTAGATGACTCTGATGTTGTCCAGCAGTTGTCCCCTGATGCTGTACTCTTGAAATGTTTGCTACAGTTTGTTTCTGTCTACTTAATTAAATGCTTTTTTCTGGTCTACAAATACAAGATTCAGTTCTTTGTAGTGTTCAATTGTCCTTTCACCCAGCTGTCTAAGTGCAAAGATAGCGGCTGTGCACCCTCTCCCTTTTCTGAAGCCCATCTACGTCTCACTCAGTAATGGTTCCACCTTGTTCCTTGTAGAAGTCGCTACCAATCCTGATTATAAAAAAATCATTTCGTTTTTTAAATAATTTCCTTTTACAACCATCTTTGCTCCTACGTAGCTCCCTTAAAAGATGTTCAAACAACCTGTACTATTGACATCATCACTGGTATTTTGTGGACAGTTTTTAAAAATAGTATGTAAGAGAAATAAGTGAATCATCTTGCATAATGAGTCTTTTTCCAACTCTAATATAAATGCAAGTTTGCCTAATAATTCATACATGCAGCTCAAACACGCACGCCACTGAAACGGCAAAATAAGAAGTTATGCTTTAAGCTCTTCGCTGTTACACGCATAATTCTTAAGTTCGATTCCTGAGACGGGAAATTTATTTTATTAAGTGGCTCAGTTGGAATCTTGAGATGATGTATCCGACCAAAACGAGCTGGCAGGTAGAAAACGAACAGCCCTTCTCTTAAACGATTCAAATTATTATGCTGATGAAGGCGCAAAAAGTTAAATCGAAAAAAAAAAGACAATACATGAAATAACAATATAAAAGCAATGATGTACAATCTCGACTTCTGCTTTCTCTCC
>NW_004798363.1:194471-195944 GCF_000002075.1 Aplysia californica
TACAAACAAACAAACAAAAACTTAACAGAACAAAACAAACAAACTGACAGAGAAACAAAAGACACAACATAAAATAAAACAAATCAAAACAACCCCCCCCCTCCCCCCTGCCTCCCAAACTAATAGATCTTGCGTGTGAAGACAGCTTCTCTGCAACATCATAAACCTTGGTGATAAAGATGTGACCGTCAAAAGGAAACTATAAAGACAGAAAGTAATGTGGCCTAGTGAAACTGAACAGAAAATAAGATAAGATAAGTTAAGATACGATACGATAAAATAGATAATACTTTATGTACAAGATGGAATTTTGTTTTGGCTTTACAGGACCGAAAAACACATTCAAGTATACATGAAAATAAAATCATATACTCCTCTTATTTAAATTCCATATAAAATGAAAAGTAAAGCTGACAATAATCTAAATATCACTTCAGATGCACTTTTCAACCTCATGAAGGAATTTATCACACACTTTTTGAGTTGTATAGAAACATGTATATATTCGAAATAGCAATACATAATATGATGTTTATTCCGACAGTAACCTTATGCCAGATGGTTAGAAACTTCTTTTGTGTCTTTCTTTCTTTGTTCTTAGTGGTATGTATCTGCGGCTGCGTGATCTTTACAATATTGGTGCAAAGTGAAACTTATCAGTATTTCTCAAAAAATCATTTTGACAGACTGCTATGCAAAGCGTACGGATCAGATCAACGACTGAATTTCCTCTTTGGAAAGTGGCGGCACATTGTTCCCCACGTCGTATGGATACGATAGTAAAACACGACGAACGGCTGTCAATTCTTTTGTCTTTCAACCTACATTTTCTAGCCCAATAGCAAATACAAAAAAGTAACTCATTTTTGATCATATAGTGGATAAAAAGGGACTTAATCTCTTTATCTATACGAAAATTTCTTATTTTCCATAAGAAGAACATTCATTGATTTATTTTTTATATGCACAGAGCAGCGTGGGGATGCCAGTCAGCTTGTTATAAATAGTGTTACTCCAAGATATTTGTTGGAGTTTCCAACCTCCACTTCCTCATCTTTAATAAATAGTGGTTGCAAGTGGTCTTTTTAAACTCTTAAGTCTATTATTAATTCATTTCTCTTTTAACATTCAGATAACTCCAATGTGTAAATACATTTACAGCGTCCCTGTTTTCATTCTCATTTGTTGTTATAAGGCCTTGGAGAGTGGAATCGTCCGCACATTTTATTAGTTTGATTTTTTTAAAGATTAAAAAGTACAGTCGTTGGTGGAGAGATTACACAACCATGGGGCGCACCGCTGTTGTGAATAAAACACAGAAAGACTATCGCAAAAAATGTGTGTGTGTATGTGTGTGTGTATGTGTGTGTGTATGTGTGTGTGTATGTGTGTGTGTTTGTGTGTGTGCATGTGTTTGTGTGTGTGCGTGTGGTTTGTTTGTTTGTTGTTGTTTTTTTTTGGGGGGGGGGGGGT
>NW_004798363.1:196044-198517 GCF_000002075.1 Aplysia californica
GGGGGGGGATGGTAAAGAAAGACAAAATGATCAAGATAAAATTAAAAGAAAAAATTATAGACACTGAAGTCCAAAGCAATACCAAAACATTCTTCTAAAATTTCAAAAAGGCATTGATACAACCTGTGTGGTTTATCCAAGAGTTTGTTCCAAAAAGAAAAAAAGAAACTAAACGAAACGAAATTAACTGCCCTCACATTTCTCAAAATCGCAACACCTGCCAAACATGACCACATTTTCTAAACGGGTAACTCCAAAGCTCTTACTGATGAATATTTTGATTTTCTCTTCCCTCCCTCAATCCCCGGCCCTCCCCCCCACCTCTCTCTCTCTCTCTCTCTCTCTCTCTCTCTCTCTCTCTCTCTCTCTCCACATTTTTAAATAGTATGTCTAACAATTGACGATTTCAGAAGTATAACAACCGTAAGCTTTGTCCAGACCTGGTGTGTACCTGGAACGTTTCGCTCGGAGAAGACGCCCACCGGAAGTTACTGGTCATTTCCAGATTGTCTATTTGATCTACTTCTGTTCGCACGTGGTGTGTGTGTGTGTGGTTACTGGTTACCCCTTAGCGCTAAATGACGCCATTGTTACTGCCAGCTCTTCTGTGACAAAAGACCATCTTGTGTGTGGTTGGGGAACATGTAGGGGAGACAAGGAGACATGGATGTCAAGCATCGCAGGAACAGCTGGGCAACACCGTATTTTCCTTCCCTAAAATGACCAGGTTTTATCTGCTATACGTACCTAGTTTGAGAAATTTGACGTTACAAATTTCGAGTTTTACGACATGGAAAGCTTTTTCGAATGCAATTCATTCAATATTTTGATAACGACTTCGAATAATCTTTCGATTTTGATAGAGCAGATAGAACATTTGGTTTCTGAACGCATGGTCTTTGTAACTCGAAACGGCCGATAATGTCAAATAGAACTTTGTAATTCTAAGGTAGCGATTTATGGAACGACGACAAGGTCGTTAGCCGAAACGGTACCGATATGAGACGGCCGTCACACCAAGAAGCAATTCTTGGCACTGGTTCTCACTTCGTTGCGCCGACTGTCACATCTCGGAGTCATTGAGAAACGGCACCGAGACGAGACGGTCGTCACACCGAAAAGCAACATATGACTCCAAGACGAGACAGTCGAAGCAACGAAATGAGAAACGGCACTGAGACAAGATAATCATCACACCTAAAAGCAACATATGGCTCACAGACGAGACAGTTGACGCAACGAAATGAGAAACAGCTCCGAGACAAAATAAATATCGCACAGGGAAGCAATATATCATTGCCCCTTGACCAGACAGTCGGCGCAACGAAATGAGAGACATCACCGAAACAAGACAATCAAAGCGAAGAGAAGCGAAACGTTTTCAAGAATGCCAGAGTGACCATACATACGGGCCATTATGATACAGAGTGAAAGAGCACTCGTTCTAACCCTTCAAAGAATAATCTAATAGTATACCCCTCTTCACTCGTGTTGGTGTTTAGATATTTTGTGAGGCTGGCTGCTTAAATCCCAGCTGTCATGGCCGACTGAGTTTGAGTACCGTGTTAAATCTTAGTGGACAGACAGAGATGCTGAACAAGACATGGGTCTCAAAATGGTAGGCCTAATTGAATTTTTGTCTCTTACGTCTGCGGGATAATCACCATAATCTTGATGATTTCTGCCATCATCATCATCATCATCATCATCAGAAAGAAAGAAAGAAAGAAAGAAAGAAAGAAAGAAAGAAAAAGAAAGAAAGAAAGAAAAGAAAGAAAGAAAGAAAGTAGGAATAATAGATCTAAACTGTGTTCTTGGAAGGATAAAAACTCTCGATTTAATAAATTAGATTTGAATTATTAGAGAAAAGAAACATACCAACTCAGAATTTCCCACAAAGCACATTTAGTTAATTATTTTGAGCTATATCTAAACATACTCTTCCACATCCGCTTGTTGGACCAAAAAATTACAAGCGTGTTTTATGGCGCTCGCAACAGAATAAGGTCATGTGAGCGCCTGTTTCAGTTGTGGTAGATTTTGAATTTTGTCCGGATGGCGACCGAATCCTACCCTTATCGATTTTGAACGACCAAGGGATCTTTAATGTGCGCGACTTGCACAAGGAACCTCCGAGATTTTTTGCCCTTTTCCCAGAACAAAGAAACGTTTTGTATTACATCTTTTCTTCATTCTGGACAAATTTAATGAAGATTGGTTTAAAATGGTGGAGTTATTCATAAAAGTATATACAAAAACAGCGTTTTTGAGAAAACGGGCGATAAAGAAAAATAAAAGATTGACTTTGTTAGGAAATGGTGGGGACAAACATGCCGGTATGGTTGAAAATAAGGCTTTTGGGGTTTTAAGGCTTTGAAATGGTTGTAAGAGAGGCTGAAGACGTTAAAAAATTCCTACAACTCAAAATCCATAAATGTGAGCCGAATCAGGAATTTTGGGATGAAGCCCCCCC
>NW_004798363.1:198908-199808 GCF_000002075.1 Aplysia californica
CTTTTTTTTCTCTCATTAAAAAAAAAGAAAAAAAGAGAAGTCACTCCACTTCTGAACAACTGCATACACACGTCACCGAGGCTGGATGCATGTCGTAAGAATTTAAAAAAAACATGTTTTCAGAGGAGCTGTCGGGAAGATTACGCTCCGAAAAGGAACTTGCAACACGAAGGTTTGTCGTAGCGCACCTACATGATCCGCACAGGCAGTTTTGTTTTGGTTCTGTTTTGATTTGTTTTGTTGTTTTTTGTTTTGTTGGGGGGGTTTTTTTGGTGTGGGAGGGGGGGGTGGTAAGCTTTTCTGATCCTGCGGTAATCCTGGCTCAAACACAGAGCGCTGCGCAGATACAAACAGGTGGAAGACTATTTTAAGCGCTTCTTTCTAAAACAAATTAAAAGTATCTTTTTAACATGACGTCATGGCTATTCACATAATATGGCCTTCCAGAGAGCGGAGACTTCAGATGTACGTAGTAGGTCAAGTGCGTTCCTAATAGTGGGCTCAAGTAGCCTTTTACGGGTGACCAGCACTCGTGTGTGTTTGTTTGAGTAAACAGACGCACATAGACACAATAATGGTCAATTAGTGCTGGGGAAAAGACAGACAGACAGACAGAAACAATAGAGGGAAAGTAAAGAATGAGGACAAACCAGTGGATTAAGTACTTTTTTTTCAAATGACTACATTTGATATGACTCTTAATGTCTTTCAACTGTTCGGATCAGTTAAAGTTGAAATAAATTAATTGATATTGAATTACAGTGTTATCATTGTAAGAAAGTACAGTCCCAGTGTCCCGTCAGTTACCGCGGAATAGCCTAATAGAAAGCCTCACCTCGTGCGTTGAATCGAAACATTCGCCTCGTGCTTTCAGTGGAAAGCATCGTCTCTTAATAATAA
>NW_004798363.1:199908-201196 GCF_000002075.1 Aplysia californica
GATGATGATGATGATGATGATGATTATTATTATTATAGATAATAGATTATACCCATAGCTTTACATGCCCCAAAACTGGAAAGCGCCTGATTCCACCTCGTCCATACACCTATTATGATTTAAAGAAATATTATGGAGCAACGCTTACGTTGATGACCATGTGCAAGACTTAAATGACTACCTCAGAAGGTTTGATAATGTACGTGTATTTTCTGACCCTATCGTAGTCGGGCAAACGAATGAAGCTGTTATGATGTTGAATGACTGATTTAATTCATTATCATTGAAAGGAGCTATAAACCGATAACTTAAATTTACAAAATTCTACCTGGCATTTTTGGCCGTCTTGACTTATTATGACCACGAGTTCAGAAGCAAAATGTTCGACCTGCTCTACAAAATCAGTAGTAAGATTATTCGGAGTGGTATCAAGATATTCAAAGAATTGAAAATGTAAAAGCTTGACATGTTGTGAAACTAAAATTTTCAACCTCTAATTTCTCCCCCCCCCCCAGAAAAAAAAGCGCTGAGCCGATGGAATTTTGGTGGCGAAACTTCTGTGTGACCTTGGCATCATTAAAAGAAGCTCATTCTAGGAATAATATATCATAATTAGTTGTCAGTAACCCTGTGTTCCTCGTCACCACCCTACTCAGCGGTCAGTTTGGTCAGTGTCTGCCCAGTAGATGACCAGTGGCCAGTGTCTGTGGGTGTGACAGGTACAGTGTCGGCGGCTTTACGCCCATGTTCTCCAGCACTGCAGGACCAGGAATTATGAGGGAGAAGGGGTTAGCGTTTACAGCCACGCGTTTCCTTTACGAGCGAGTCTTAGGCCGTTTTCAGACTTCAAAGGGAACCAGAAATGACAACTTGCAAGCTTGCTTTGGATTCGGCTTCGGGGACTTGTATAATAAAATACGATACAAATCGCTCACATCCTTACAACAAGTCGCCAACAAAGGTACAGGAGTAGAGAAAAATCCTTCGAAGCTGACGTATTACAAGATGTCAAATTTCCTGCACGTCAAAAGGTTCATGCCTTCAGTGTAGCAAAGAAGGGGTGAACATTTCGACCTGAGATGTCTTTGTAGTGTAGGCTGTTTCCTGGGAAAGGGGAGCTACAAGGTTAGTTAGTCCTTGGCGTTTACCAGATATCTTTGACTTATTTTGTCACGTTATTTAATTTATATGTCTATTATTGTTACATTAATCATTAAGGACAAGTGGGGTAGGTGAGGGGAGGAGGGGACACAGAGAGAAAGAGAGAGAGAGAGAGAGAGAGAGAGAC
>NW_004798363.1:201629-202863 GCF_000002075.1 Aplysia californica
GGGGGGGGGGGCAGAGAGACCTTCCAGCAGCGCCCTCCTTCCATTCCCAAAGATATTTAGTTGCTTGCCGCACTTTCATAATAGGATTATAGTTAAAGTATTTATTTACATGTGCCCGGTAACTTTATAATATTATCTCAAGCATTTAGCTGTATGTACGCTATAACTGAATATATCAAAAGTATTTAGTTGTGTTTGCATTAGAAATGAATACATGTCACAAGTATTTAGCTCTATGGATATTATAACTTACTACAGGGTGATAAAAAACAACAACAACCAGTACAATTTTTTAAATGAATATCTCACACAAATTTGTACTAGAATGTTGTCATTCCGAAAAGATGTAATTCATTCAAAAGGAATTTGTTTGACATAAAATTCACAAAGAATATACCTATTTTCGAAAACGGAAATGGCTTTTATAAAAGCCACCTATAAATGCAAAATGCACCAATTTAAAAGAACTTGAAAGGAAAGTCATGAAATGATTGGTTGGTAGCTTTTTTTTCTTTTCCTTTATACAAAAAATCTATCTAATCTTTCCATCCCTGTAATCTTTAAACAATATTTCTTTTCTCATACAGAGTTTATAACAATTTTTTTTTTAATTCTGGAATTCCGAGAACCAATGGTTTATATGTCCCCCTTTGGACTCGATACATTTGAACACGTCCTTCGTATAGTGGCCAAACACAAAGATCGACTCAGCCATGAGTACTCAAAGCCACACAAACTGTACGCCTTACAGTATGGAGCTGTTTCTAGAGACAATAGTGGGGGAGGGGGTGAGGTTGCTCACGTAGACAGCATTTGTGGAGTTGGTATAACCTGAAAGGTAAATATTGGCTTTGCCAAGGAACAAAATGTCATAGAGGAAATGTTCACGCTTTTCAAACGATCGGGCTCTTTAACATTATTTCCGTACCTTTGTATGAAACTTACGAAATGAGTTGGTGGTGAGAAAATGTTCAATACAAAAAGCTCTCTGCTCTTTACTGATTTTAACCATGATCTCAGCAGGCAAAGGAAGCTTGAGAAAAACTATCTGCAAACTTCTGTTGTCCTGTTAGATTGCTGTAGTTTGCAAAACGATGCAATCGTCGGCATTTTTAGTGGTAGGCCTAATGCAAACTAGAGCATCATTCTACAACAGTCGGGACATGCCTGTATCAGACAAATTCCTTTTGACTTCCTAATGTTGTGTACAAATTTGAAACGAAAGACTTCAATG
>NW_004798364.1:0-1540 GCF_000002075.1 Aplysia californica
AAAAATCTCGGAGGGCCCGTGTGCTAGTTGCGCACGTTAAAGATCCCTTGGTGGTCTAAAATCGATCAGAGTAGGCTTCGGCCGCCACCCGGGCAAAATTCAAAATGTCCTACCAACTGAAAAAGTTCAATGTGTCTCGCGTGCTCATGTGACCTCATGCAGTGGCGAGCGCCGTAAAACACTCACAAAAACAAAAACTGGTGTTGCTTTCTGTAGGAAGCGGCATAGCTTGTAGTGGGTTCTTGCTTTTACCTGAAAAAAAAACCTCTGGTGCAGCAAGCGCAGTCTGCGCCAAACGTTGGTGGTTATTTTCATGGGGTGTGATCCCCGACATTAAATTGTTTGGACATCTTGAAACGGGTGCTCTGGCGTGGTTTACTCTTTTTTCTCATATCAAATATCTGTGGTCATTGTCTCTCCTCCTTCTTTTTTTATTTATTTTTTTAATTTTTTTATTTATTTTTTGGGGGGTCTCTTTTGCTCTCTTACAACACTTTTAATTTTTAGGAACTTTTATGACCTAATTGAGTTCCACGAGCTGTAAAACTCTTACAACAAAAAAGAGAAAAAAACTATATATAGGAAAAGTAAGAAGGTTAAATCGTTACCAATAGAATGTAACAAATATGTACCAGGTATATAAAAACAGGCGAGAAGACACCAGATCGATGATATAGGTATGTGCACGTCATGTCTCCGTGGGAAGTCTCTATCACCATACTTTCTTAGACTTAAAGCAGAGTCACGAACAAATCAAACAGATGAAAAGTTGTCAATCAATATGAATTTGATTCAACACTTTTCTCGGTTCCGGGTCTAATAAAAGAGGCCATGATTGGGGTGGTTGGCTACACTGTAGCTGTTGTAGAAAGTAGAGGCGAACAAAACCTAAGCATAAATCCAGTTATAAGGTCGATTCTTCAAAAAGGAAGACATCGATTCTCAAACTAGTAATTCGTATGAATGATCAATCTTTTTAAGAACAAATATTACTCTTTTTCTTATTAAGTTGAATCGTTTTTCAGACTGGCTCTGAAATATGTCACGAAATGGTTTCAATTTTCTCCTGGCCTGATTCTGTTCCTGTGTGCCGTTTCAAAACAGTGTATAACGTGTGACCAGGAAAAAGTCACTTGTCACTTGATGATTGCCAGACGTTATAATAATTATTCCAGTAAATCTATTCAGATGGGTATCAGTTAATCAATTCAGGTATCAGATAACCGATTCAGGTACGTACCCATGTTTTCGAAAGGGATACAAAGCTTGTTCACTTTCGTCTAAACGCGATTAAAACAAGGTAAAATGAAGTCGCTCAGTTCAATCTTCTCCGATCTTTGCTTTCGGGTTGGAAGATCAACAAAATCTAAAAACGCATTCATGAAGGTCAGTGCAAACTAAGTTTTCTTTGACGCTAGCCTGAAGCGTGCCAAAAAAATTAATATGGGATTGACAGCATAATCCAAAAAAAATTAAAAGTTGACATACTTTCCTCAACCCCACACTTTAACTTGCGCCTGAGAAACACGATTCAAAAAAC
>NW_004798364.1:2058-4381 GCF_000002075.1 Aplysia californica
TGTGTGTGTGTGTGTGTTTCACCGGGTGACCTTGATACACAGCTTCAACATTGACAATCAATTTTTTAAAATAAAATAATTTGCTAAAATTTACACAGTATCGCATCAAATTAGATCCCCGCGAGCATTTTCGCTTATTTTGAGACGCTGATTCTGAATATGAAATCAGTTTCGAGATGCAATAATTATTTTTAAAATATTGTGCACCAAGTTTAATCCTGTGCGGTGGTAAATTTTAAAGTGATTACGCGTCACAACCCGCAAGCTCCACGATCTTGACAGCACGCTCCTCAAAGTCTGGGACAGCTTTGTCCTGATGCGGTAGCCAGCTATATTTCTCTATAATCACAGACGATATTACCCCAAGACTGGGATAGTCCTGTCCCACCGATTTTGTAGCAATTCACAACTGCTCGGGACTCAAATCAACAAAAATGTCCTGTCGTAATAAGTGCGGTACATTACACTCTAATTCAAAGGTTTCAAAATCCAGACGGGTTTGCCCCAGGACAAACTGTCGTAGTGTGGTACTAGCCTTACACTGTAATGTGGGGGCAGGGTGATGTCGCAGTTTCTAAACGAGCAATTTATGATGCCTAAATTATGGTAGGTCATTTAATTAAGTGATCCTGTGTGTGCATCAAAAGAGACGTTTTTAATATAAAGGCCAAACAGAAAAACGTTTTTATTACTGGATCAAAGTTTCGTGGGCATAGGTAAATATACATAAGCTGGAATTATTTTTACGTGGACAGACGAAAGTGAAGACGTTGATCAATTAATAGTACACAATAAATAGCATTCGTATTCCTCAAATTTCCACTCTCTAACAATCTCTATGCGTTGTATGAACTACATTATTACCCCAGCAGACCTGATATCATTCTAACACACACACACACACACACACACACACACACACACACACACTTCCAAGAAAACATACAGTGCAAGCTGTCATAGTATTAGTATATGCGTTAATACAATTCTGTGTAGTTCGTTCTTATGTATGATTTTGGATGACGAATATTATAACCCACTTTTCGTCTTCACTGCTGTGTAGAACTACTCTGTTGTGTTCAATTACATTTTTTTTGGTTGGTTTATAGAGAGTATGTTAGAAGGTGTATTTATAACATGTGCACTTTCTGTAATTCTTAAAAGGGTAATATTATTTCATTGATTTGTCTAAATCTTTCTTGAAAGAACAATTTTTTGTTTTTACTGTACAAACGTAAATTGAGACACTTCAGCCTTGAAATGGTTACGTTTTTTAGGACGCACATTCTGATCATTTGACAATACTTGAAAGCGTGCTGTTTTCAAGTAAAACTTCTTTATTCACGCAGATTTGTCATTATCTCTTCTTTATCTGAAACTTAGAAAGCACAAATAACAATATAGCTTAGATCTACATGTTATGAAATATGTAAATCCTTGTTTCTGATTCGTGTATGATGGTTTGGACCGGAATGTACAACAACCTTGCCTTTTGGTGATCGAACATATTATGCCCGTTACGTCCTTAATTAAAGAGTTATTGGCATCCATCGCAGACTGAAATACAGGTTAGACACAATGGTTCTAAACACGGAATCGGTGGTTGGTTAGTTTCTCATAAGTGCCATTTCTGCAAATTAGGCTAGTTTGCGACTCAGCTTCAACCGCTTAATTGCAAATGAGTGCACACCACGTCCTGGTCTTAGGAAAACGGATGCCTTCCTGGCACTGCTAAGCTAGGCCTATAATGAACACGAAGCAATCAGTACCACATACTGAGCAATCATTGGTCCAAATTGCGGCTTCTCTTCCCCGGTTCTTTTAGCAGATGTGAATCGTTACTACTAGGAATGGCCTTGACGCTTTGTCCTCAGAAGGCCACAGTAAAAGCGGGCACAGCGTACGTAAACAAACTAAATAATAGCTCTCGGGGAGATGGCTCACAATGATTGGTTAAATTGTGACCAGCTTGAGGGCAGGAAAGGAAAGGTTTCGAAAACAAAAAAAAATCGTCCTCGGACTGACAAATTTGGCGTGGGTGGTTGGCGGGTGCTCTGGTACATGTGGGTTGCTTCTTCTTTCCTATCAAACATCTATCGTCCTTATCTCCCCTTCTTCTCTTTTTTATGTTTGTTAGGTACTCTCTTGTAACGCCTCTAATATTCTGGCGCTCATTCGACCTTATGCAGTTGCGGGCCCCGTAAAACCTTTGCTAAAACTAAAGACAGATTCGGTCTGTAGAAAAATGGCATAATGTCAGCCCGTGTATTTTAGAGTTAACGACGTCTCGTTATAAAAGAAGGTTAATTTTCTAAATCCCCCC
>NW_004798364.1:5657-6217 GCF_000002075.1 Aplysia californica
TGTGTGTGTGTGTGTGTGTGTGTGTGTGTGTGTGTGTGTGTGTGTGTGTGTTTGTTTGTTTGTTGTTGTGTTTTTTTGGTTTTATTTTGTTTTTGTTTGCTTTTGTTATGTTTTATGGAGAACAAAAAAGCAACAAAAACAAAACAAATCGACAACAACAGCAGCAGCAGCAGCATCAGCAGCAACAACAACAGCAGTAGCAGCAACAACAACAGCAACAACAAATATACCAACAACAACATCAAAAACAACAACAACTGCAGCAGCAATAACAACAGCAGCAACAGCAAAAACAACAACAACAACAACAACAACAGTAACAACAACAACAACAACAGTAACAACAACAACAATAACAGCAACAACCTCAAACCCTGAAACTCCGGCTGTAAACATGACGTCACGCAGCAGCAATAAATAGATCTAGATGATATCACTTTATACTGCTCGAGGTTCATGCCGATTGCCTCTTCTACCTGATTGGTTTTTATGGAGTAAGATCTTGTCTTTTATTATTATTTCAGCTTTTCCTCTCTCTCTCTCTCTCTCTCTCTCTCTCT
>NW_004798364.1:7558-9006 GCF_000002075.1 Aplysia californica
CCAATTATTCTTTGACCAGTGACACACCTTTGGGGAAAATTGACCTTTTTAGTTAAGTTTCTTTATGCAGCTCGCCACCTTCTGAAACGATAAGAAGATGCTGTTGATTCATACATCATTTATCAACTCTTAGCATACGTCAGCCAGTTCAGCTGGCACGCGACATCGGTCTGCTGTTTACAGTCCTAACAAAAGTTAGGGAAACCCCAGAAAATCCATCTTGTCTAACTTATCTTATCTGAAAGTTAATTGCATGAACCATTGATTTCTATCTGCTTTGGTGTTTAGTTTATGCAAAATGGTTAAACAGGAGCGGAGCTATACAGTGGCGTTTTGCAAGGTGGGGCTCCCAGATTCAGCCCCTCCTGGTTTTCTTCACCAGAAAAGTTACTTCTCCGGCTGAAATCAAAAGAAAACATTTCAGATATATTTTAAGGGACAAACATAATGTATTTCGACAAAAAACGAAACTCTACGAACACTCAGACGAAACTTCTGAGGCATGACAACTCGAAAAATTATGTGATTGGTCTGAGTGTCTACTACTATTTACTACGGCTATAACTCGGTCCAATCAGGCGCTTTTCCCGTCGAGGAGAATAAAATTTCATTGGTTTGTTCCTTAGGTCCAGACGCTTAAGTTCCGACAGACTGAATAATACTTGCATGGCTCAGCTAAAACAGCACCTGGACATGGATGGCCGGTGCCTCTGTAAATAAATTATGTTATTGGTGGTCAAGGTGTTGCATGGCTCAATGCCTAGACAAAGCAACTGGTAGTTCTATTAGGCTCGGGGGCTAGAGCTGCACTGTGTCACGTGCCTAGGCATTGCTTGCTTGACGCTTGACGCTTGACGCCAAATTTGCACACCTTCGCGGCTCCTGGCCAAATGGTAGACAGAGCACTGAGCACACCCCTCCCCATAGGGTTAAAGGAAAACTTTCTCGGCCAAACATTAATTATTTTTTAAAAACTTTTTAATGGTATGGGTTTAACGCCCCTATCAACACTATTAGGCTATTTAAGGAGCGGGTTAATTATAATCATATACATACACATGGGGACAACAGTGAAAACAAGACACACCACCACCAGTGCTGCAAACACACTCCTACAAAGACTTAAACAAATCAGTCTTAAAAGCATTCGCTCAAATTAAAGGCAACAAATGAATTATGTTAATGAGACTGACTCACGCATTTCCTGTTATTGTTGTGCATCCACTCTTGTCACTCGAGGGGCGAGTGAGGGAAGCTTAATTTTCGGTCTAGAAGAACTAGAACCGTCACGCGACTAAATACATGAACTTGTAGGTCATAAAGACCTTGAACTTTAACTCTTCACTCGCCTCGTTGCTCTCTCTCTCTCTCTCTCTCTCTCTCTCTCTCTCTCTCTCTCTCTCTCTCTCTCTCTCTCTCTCTCTCTCTCTCTCTCTCTCTCTCTTCTT
>NW_004798364.1:9555-14359 GCF_000002075.1 Aplysia californica
TGTGTGTGTGTGTGTACGTGGTGAAACACCAAACCAATATGCCGGGATCTGGACATTAAAATTAAAGATGTATTTTATCTGATCGTATCTAATATTATCTTTCCTTAGATCGTGTGTCTGAACTTCTTGCCCAGGGACACACCTCTCCGGTCATTCACTTTAAGAATATTTTCCCTGACGTTGCTGACCATTCTCCGACGACTTTCGCACACTCACGTATCATTCGATCGAGGAACCGCCCTAATTCTTATTAGGAAATGTATGTGTTGACAGAAAAATCTGAGAGAGCAAGGGCTAGATTATTATTTTCTCCGTCTACGCATTTTCGCTCCAGTCTCTTGTGTTTGTTTGTTTGTTTGAGTAAAGAGAAGCACATCGACACAATAACAGTCATTAAATGCTGGGGAAAAGTAATACAGACAGACAAAAACAGCAGAGGGGAAAGTAAAGAAGTAGGACCTACTTGTGGCGCCCTCCGACAGCTTACCTCCAGTCTCTGTTAGGTTATGAATAAACTTTAAAAGGATGAAAACAACTATTGGTTTTCTCATCCTATCAGAGATGAGTCATATTGCTGGCTAGGACTGTGGGGTTAATAGTCGCACGCCTAGCTGTGCTGTGTGATGCTTAGGAAACTAAACTTCGTCGATGCTTCGAAGCGTAAAATCACTCTTCGTGTTATTCGAATACTATGTGTGTAAATGTTTCTTTGTTTGTTTGCTTATTCGTTTGTTTGTTTGCTTTTAGTGTGTGCACAGCGTTTCAATGGTCTTTTCGGCTTCACTTATCACTATAGGCCTACCTTAAAATCACCAAGTGCAAATTATACAAAGTATTTCTGTTTGCCTCAAAGATTTTAGATATAATCTGTTCTAATTTTAATTTTACAACAGGTTGAGAAAAATGAGTCGAAAGTCCATTACCCGTATAAAACAAAACACACACACGCGGAACTCGAATGGTTCTGCTGCTCTTCGAATAGGTGTGAATCGAGGGGAAAAAATCGTGAATGTTGAATAGTAGAGTCGAATGGGCACAGCTATAACAATGCCTGGTTCTCAGTGCGGCAACCAAATACCGCTTATATTGGTTGTTTTGGCTTCGTTAATGGCTCACTGCTGAGTTATCATAAAAGCATAATGTTGTGACCTCTGGTCTCTAGATTGTGTTGATAAGTTCAGCTGGACCGCCATACTAATTGTGATAGTGGTGGGAACAAGTACTGTGAAAGGGAAGGGGCGGGCTGAAAGAGGTTTATAAGGACAGCTTAGTGTACAACGTAGTAAGCTGTTAGAGAGGAAGGCCGTTGAGCATTGTTTTTATTGCAGGATAGCGTGTTGACGAGAGTATAGGAAAACTCATCATCATCATCATCGTGCCAGATATGCGACAGATGTTGACGATCACGGTTCGCCGTTCATTACTTTGCTCAGATGATCTTGACAAAAAATAGGGGGCCTACTTTTCTTATTCTGATCTTTCCCCGTTTCCAATCTGTTTAGGACTTTGCAAATAAGTTGCTCTGGGTCTACCCCTGCCTCGTTTTTGCCCTCAATTTTACCAGTGAGAGCTTGATCAAATGTTCAAGGCCTTTACGTCTATTCAAGCGTCACAGAAAGTGCATTTAACCCTATCTGTACGCCCTGGGGTCATTTTGTACCCCCTGGGTTGTATTCTTCACATTTTAGAATACTTCTAGTACGAAGATTTCTTTGATGAAACTTCCAGTATTTCTCAAAAAATCATTTTCACAGACTGCTATGCAAAGCGTACGGATCGGATTAACGAGTAAATTTCCGTTTTGGAAAGCGGTGGCACAGAGTTCCCCACGTCATATGGATACGATAGTAAAACAGACATACGGATAGGCTTGTGGCCTTGTGGTTAGGCTCTCGGACTCGCAACCGTAAAGTCGGGGGTTTGAGTCCCGCAAGGGGCCTGGCGTTGTCTACTTGGGACAGGAACTTTTCACTTATTTTCCTCACTTCACCCAGGTAACAATGGCTACCCAGCTAAAGACAGCAAAAGATCTTGTCAGTTGGTCAGTTTTTGCACGCGTGAAATCCGCAGTTAGCACTGTATGCTTCCTGAGAAGCCGAGAATCTTCTGAGTGTTCTAGGAACTGCTGGTGTAATGATAGCTGTAAATCGAATAGAGAATACTGTGTAGAGTGTGGATATAATGCCTTATATAAATGCAATTATTATTTATTATTATTAAGACAAGAAATGTAAGAACATCTAACTGAAGGCTATTTCTTTGAAAGTAATCAGATCAAATAAACTCAAAAACTCGAAGTTTTCGTTGGTATTGAGTTCTTTCATTAGTCAAGAGTATTTAAGTGAGTGTATAGTGTGCATGTATAACACTGTTAGTGTTAGTGATAGAATAGGTCTCAGTCAAAGTTTAGTTGATGTATTTCAAGCAGCACAGTGCACTACGATAGCGTGAAAAGAAGACCATGTGGATACTGCAATGCGACTTAATAAAAGGCCACGGAGTTGGCTTTGTCTTCTTGTTGGACATTAATTTGATAGTTCACTTCAATTCAGACAGGATGTAGATGTAGGTGGTCGGCGGATGCTCTGGTGTGGTTTGCTTCTTATTTCCTATCAAACATATATCATCCTTATCTCTCCTCCTTCTTTTTTATGTTTGTTACTCTCTTATAACACCTCTAATCTATGGCACTTATGACCTTATCGTGTTGCAGTGCCGTAAAACTCTTACTAAAACTAAACAGGATGTAGATCTACTAGATTCTAGTGTACCTGACGCGAGTACGTGAAGGGTGGGGGTGGGGGGTGGGGGGAGAGTTATATTAGACACAACCCTTTACAACCCTCCTACTTGATAAAAGTAATGCTCTGATAATGCAATACATACATGTATTCTTGAACTAATGTTCTTATGCTCTGACTTCTTAGCATTACTAATAACCCTTTTTTCCCCTTTAAAAAAAAATATTTTTTTGGGTCTACCAGGGCACCGAACGTCTCTCAGATTTTATTTGTTTTAGTAAGAGTTGTAAAACTTGCAACACAATAAGGTCATATTAGTGCCGAAGATTAGAGGTATTACTAGAGAGTAACAATAACAAGCACACAAAAAAGAAGGAGGGGAGATAAAGACGATATATATTTGATAGGAAAGGAGCAAACCAGACCAGAGCACCCACCAACCACCCACTCAGATTTGAACTTTAAACTTGAAAATGTATCGCAGTCCTTGTATTACATTATACAGCTATGACGACATGCTCGCAAGTAACTATCTACCACCTAGCATCTGCGTTTGTCGCGGCCGCGACCCGCGAATCGTGACCGCGACTTTTGGCATTTTTCAAAATAAAGAAAAAAAAACCCACCGCCGAGGAATAGAAAATCAATTAAAAAACAACCCCAAAACAGGGTGGGGGGAGAAACCGAAACTCTTTACTTTTACTTTAGAAAGAAAGTTTATTTTAACTACCGCTTCACTTTGTCTCTTTCTCACTTGTTCAAGTTGTTGACACCACCATCAAGGCCGATTCGCATGGAGCGGTGAGCGGCGACGGAACGGAGACGGAAAAAGTCCGTCGGTGCGTTATAATATAAAACTGCTGCTTTCTGTTTGCTCATTAGCTGTTCTCGTGAGACGGAATACCGTTCCGTCGCAGCACACTTCTACACGTGAATCGGCCTTTATTTGTTAATTTTGGTGGGGGGTTTTGTTTATGTGCTGTTCTAATTTTGATTTCATTCTATTGTGAAGCCTTTATTTTTCACGTTTTTACACTCTGTGTGGCTACAAATGATATTCTGCAGAGCACAAGAAATTCTGGTGCTTTAGATTAAGTTACCTCTATCCACATTTGCTATATATATACGTCGTCACAGAGTGTTGAAAGCTTGACAATTAATGGCAACTTCTATGGCAACTTTTGCCATTTTTGCGGCAACTTTTGGACAACAAAATGGCAACAAACGCAGATGCTACAGTCGAAGATTTAAAACCTGAAGCGTGCTGACAGGAGGGAAAAAAAACTTTATTTAACCCTATCCGCATGCCCTCGGGTCATTTTGTACCCCCGGGGTTGCATTTTTCACATTTTAGAATACTTCAAGTACGTAGATCTAGATCTCTTTGAAACTTTTCAGTATTTCTCAAAAAATCATTTTGACAGACTGCTATGTAAAGCGTACGGATCGGATTAACGAGTAATTTCCTCTTTGGAAAGTGGTGGCACAGAGTACCCCACATCGTAAGGATACGATGGTTATACACGATGTACGGATAGGTTAATGGCGAAACATTTTATGCTCACATTGACACGTGTTATAACACCGTGTATTATAGTATTATAATAAGAAGAATTTTCATGTATTTACTTTGATATGTCATCTTTTCCCTCATTGTGAATATTAAAAACGAGCGCGCACACACGCACGCACGCACGCACACACACACACACACACACACACACACCACGAAGACAAGATACGTGCTAGGGGACGTAACAAGTATAATTCATTAGTGTCCGTAAAGGACATTCCTCGATTACTGCCCATTGTATCTCCTGTGTAATTCAGCTGTTTGCAAATTATATGGCCAGATTAACCACTGTGCCTCGGTAGCATGTACAAACTATTGACAATCCATCTTAATAAAAAGTTTTCAAAGGATAGATCTGTACTTAAAGCAGAAAGAAAAAGAGAGAGAGAGAAAGAGACAGAGAGAGACACAGACCGACAGAAAGACAGAGAGAGAGAGAGAGAGGGAGAGAGAGAGAGAGAGAGAGAAAGAGAGAGACAGAGACAGAGAC
>NW_004798364.1:15599-18320 GCF_000002075.1 Aplysia californica
TGTGTGTGTGTGTGTGTGTTGTTGTTTTTTAATGTAAGTATGTGTGTGAGTGTATGAATGTGTATGTTTCTGAGTGAGAGTGTTTGTGCGTGTGTATGAGAGTCTGTGTGTGCGTGTGTTTGTGTACAGCTGTGGGTATACATTCTGAGGAATAGGGGTTTGTTCAAATATCAACAATAACAAAAGATACCCCCACCACTACAGCCGTGGTTCCCAGATAGTGAGGAACTGTGAGGTTTGGCCCAGAAACTGTAGCACAGATCAGCCAGTGGCAGGACAAAGCCACCACTGCTGCCTGGACAAGTGGCAGCATTGTAGGTGAAAGGCTCACCACGAAGTGCACCAGTTAGACTCTCAGGGTCACTGTGCCCTAGGGTGATGTACTTCATTCTTCCGTGTGGATGCGAGATGACAATACTTGGGACTGTGAAGACACTTTGGGGCAAATCGTTATAATCTCTCTTCTTTACCATTCGGGTCAAGTCAAACCACCTCCGCAGTACCTCCCTTCGCCTGTTACAGAGATACTCCAGTCTTTGAGCCAGGACTCTGTCATGGGTGTAATACATCAGCAGGCATTTGTCGTTCTCTGTGTCGGCACACTCTAAACCCCCGCCCCCAGTCAGTGTCACACTGCCACTGCCGTCAGGGTGATCATCGAAGAACACAACCTTACACCCTCTGGCCTCACTGTCATCATAAACCACATGACGTGCAGTGGCAACTTCAATTTTCCAGTACCTGTTTTCCTCAGCCGTCCCCCGTGGACACTTCCCACACTTACAGGGTTTATTAAGTCCATCATCTCGACCATACACTTGGTTCACAAAACCACTGCCGACAATATTGAGACGTTGGCCTCTTTTATTACCAAAGGGGTAAGTTTTGCCGTCAGCTGCAGTCTCTGGCCGCTGGCTGCTAATGAAGGGAACTCCGATCCTGACAACTAAATCTGCACAACACTCCACATACTCAACTATCCCGTTCACAGTTGACTGTTCCACATTAGGTATCCACGATCTCACGTTAATTTCACTAAACTCATAGACTGGTATGAACCCAGTATGGCCAGGATTCTTTCTGCAATTAATGAAAGAAACGCAGCCACCGCCTTCCAAACAGTTTTCTTCCACCTCGTGCGTTCCTGTAGCAACAGATAGAGAGAGAGAGAACATTAAGCATTTAAAAGTATTTTGCTCATATGTGTCAGGAACAGAAGAACATATTATGGTACTCATGACCACATGTGCAGACGTGGGTGTGGGGTGGGTGTAATTGTTTTTGTAATGAAAGGCAATGTTATGTAATTTATTGTATGATAGCATGGTTTTGGGGCCTTTTTACATGCTCTGATGATCAATGAAGGGTCTCAGGATCGTGAGCAGATTGCGATAGCTGTGACTTGGACGATTCTTGAAATAGTCTGAGCATCATGTCATATAACTATATAATAAATAAATTGGATGCCAAAATAATTAATTGTTGTACCAATTATAGCATTATAGGATTGGGTTCGTACACTCATCATATTATTAAAGCAAAATAATGCAAATATTCCTAGCCTTTCACATTAAATTAATATAAGTCCTCGTTAATATAACCCTATATAACTCTTACTCTTAGTCAAAACAGGCTCTATACCTCTCATTATCAAATGAGCCTTGATCTGTTTATCATTTTTGGATTCTGCCATTTTCTTGGGGAGTGGTTGGTAAAACTTCCACTTTTACCTGTGAAAGAAGGGAAAGATCATAAAATCAATTAGTTGTCTTAGTCTGTGGGTCAATAGAATTGATAAATAATAAACATTCAGAGTCCGAATCTTTTTCCCTCATAATTACCATGTATTGTTTAATGTTAATCATTGTCAATACTGTAGTCACGCAGCTTACTAGATTAGATCTAGTAATTGCTAGAATCTATGTTAAAATTGTTGTTTACTTGTTAGACAAAAAAAGTTTGCAAAATGACAAGGCGTACCATCTAGATCTAGATCTATATATATATTCTGATCTGCTTCGGACTTCGTCTCACCAAATTCTACAAATGAGTGATTTTCAGTTGATTTTTTTATGTGGATAAAAAAAAAACAGTTCAGTTTTGGGAATCATTAGTTAGATATAAAGAAAAGATCTACTAGGATCTAGATCTAGATCTATCTATAGTATTATTGAAGTGACCATTTCTCCGAACGTTCGGAGAAATAGTGCCGATCTTTATATTTCTGAACGGTTTCCGGCTTCCAGTCTCATGATATTTTGCCTATTTGCGAGAGTTCGGCGCCTACTTTCATTTTGCCATTCTGCGAGGTCTGGGAAGGAGCACATTTTTGGGTCTAGATCTATTTAAATTTTCAAGAGCTAGTCCAGAGATTTTTAGATGAGTGTGTAAAAACGTGAAAAAGAAAGGTTTCACAACACAATGAAATCAAAATTAGAACAGCCTATAAACAACCAGAAAAATTAACAAATAAGGGCGTGTGTCCACCTGTCCAAAGAAGATTGGCTGTTTTAACCCTAAATGTGGTATTAAATTTTTTTAAAGTACAGGATATTACATGTAAATTATGGAATCACACACAAGGGGCCTGCCAGTACATGTAATCGGTTTTGGTGGAACGCTATAACATTACACATTTAAATATATATGTGTGTATATATTTAGAATCTAATGAAGGTAGGAACATCAATATTAAAGGACATTACACTATACAACATTCCC
>NW_004798364.1:20507-22202 GCF_000002075.1 Aplysia californica
TGTGTGTGTGTGTGTGTGTGTGTCTTTTCCTGATCCCCGTCCTCCGATTTATGTTCCCCAATATAACGTGAATTTCTGCTTGAGTTTTTTGTGTGCGTTTGTGACCTTCTAGGCCTACTTCTAGAATTGCCTGTGTTGGTTCTACACCAAAGTGTAGGCTAAGGCTAGTCTAGATCTATACTAGATTTAGATACGTCTCATTGAAAACACGCCAATTTGTTACCGTAGCTCGAGACTAGATTCTATGCTCGTCCAATGAAATTAGTTGAGAACAAATTGACCCATTGGACACACATTATATGGTGTATAATGCTAAAGATAGTGTTGTTTTCAGACTTGACACCACTTCACTCGGTGGCAATTGACGCTACCTAATATTATATCACTAACTCATCAGTTACATCGGGTGATTGGGTAAGATTGAAGAATACCGGACCATCGGACTGACTTTGCCTGCCTATGTCTCAACCTTAAGAATTCATAATTTTCCCGTTTTTAATATCTCTCAATGGAGAATCTCGGACCGGTATATAGATCTATATCTATTCATTAAAATTTTGTCAGGGGGGAGACCCCCCTGAACCCGCCCCACCTACCCCACTTTCTCGCGCAATAATGTACGGGTGGTCCGGTATTCTTCAATCTTCCCAATTTGTCATTTGAACACCAATAACGTACACCTACGCACAGAAACCCTACTCACACCTTTTCCTACAAAATGTCAAACAAGTTACAGCAATCAAAAGGACATTATAGCAAAGCTGAGCCCGCTTGCGTGCACAACTCCAGTGAGAAATGGTGATAGTGGTGCAGTCAAATCGACTGCCACCAAGTGCCAGGTGCCAGTTCCAGAAGAGATTGTGCTATTTTTAGATTGGGAATTACCTGGCAAGCGAGATCAATGATTATAGTTATGGGCTAGGCGATCATAATTATATGACCGTCTAGGTTATGGGTTATACAAGGAGCTTAGAACTACTTTTAATCTCCTTGGGGTTATACGGTCTCTGAGCGAGATTATCATAGGCTACGCAAACAAACAAAACCGTACACGAAGACATCGCATAATGTACGGCCTACTGCCACGCCAGTGAATTAAAAATTTTTAATGGCCTATAGCCAAGGACCTAATTACAGAAACAAAACTTGTTATTATGAGAAATTTAATTTTAAAGTGAACACATTTGTTGCACTAGATATTCTCAAAACATGCTTTTAATAAGCATAACGGGGTTAGTAAACAATTAAAATGGACTGGCTTAACTTTTAAGAATGATATAATTCTCGGCTGTAAATCTTTTTAAAAAATACATGTAGGCCTATCATAAATACTGGGATTTTTAATTGTCGTTTATTAAGGAATTTCCGAGAAAACAGTCAACATATTTAAGCCCAATAATTGCCCCAGTAGCTACCTTTTAAAATAATGATTGCTGAAATCATCGACCCGCTTCATGGATTTTAATGTGGTATTTTAAAAGGAATTTTCGAGAATACAACTAATAGGTGTTTACAAAAATATTGATTTATTAGACAAATTGATACAAGTCATTGTGCAAAAGCTGAGGCTATATATTATTTGACAAATTGCGCGCGATTTTTTTTTACCGCACTATAAATGTGGACTGGTCAGGGCGACGTTTAAACAGCTCGTATAATGAGCAGGGTGGGGGCTCAGATTGTTCATGTAAATGG
>NW_004798364.1:26122-28884 GCF_000002075.1 Aplysia californica
ATATATAATGCATTCTTCATAGACAGGGAATTTCAAGGCGTTGCTCAAAATCTTACTTAAGTGTCTTTCCCGTGATCGGATGTGACATATTATGGGAGCTTGCTGGTAGAAACACAAATAATGCTAAAGGCGCGAGAGACACTTTTACCTCATATTTCGCCCAGAACCGAACTAGATCACGATGGACAAATTATGAGAGAGAGAGAGAGAGAGAGAGAGAGAGAGAGAGAGAGAGAGAGAGAGAGAGAGAGAGAGAGAGAGAGAGACAGACAGACAGACAGACAGACAGACAGACAGACAGACAGACAGACAGACAGACAGACAGACAGACAGACAGACAGACAGACAGACAGAGAAAGAGAGAGAGAGAGAGGGGGGGGGGGAGTGACATCGCGCGATTCGATAATCGTCATCATCACCATCCTCATCATCATCCTCATTATCATCATTAAGTGCACTGCGTTAAATAACACTGTATTCGTTACCAGTAAAAATGGATATAATGTGGACTTTGTTACGTTTGTCCCAAATGGAAGTTCTAATGTACACTGGTGATATGAGTACATCCAGGGGCGGTTCGTGGGTCTAAAAAGTGGGCGTGCATAATTAGGTTAGAGCAGGTTGAAGATAGTCAAGGACATGTAAATTAGATGTTTTCTTCATATTACCTGTTTTGAAAAAATATATTTGAAGAAGAAGTTTTCCTTTCGTTCTTTTGCAGGAGCAAAAGCGTCCATTATTCTGTTGACGAAGTTGGGCATGCTGTCAATGATGTCCTTTTGGATCGACATAAACGTCAGTGCGATTTCTGGTATTTTGCATACTTCCCTAAATGTTGTCTCGAATTTGTAGTCCTTCAGAGTTGAATAAAGGCCCTGGATTATTATACGACACTGAGCAGATTTACATATTTCATTGCAATGTAATACTTGTAATTCTGTTTGTAATTTGATTTAAGCAAAACTGTAATATTTCTGTAAACGATCCAAGAACTGTTGGAAACGACTTTTGATAATCCTGGAATTTGGAGGAATCGCAGATTGAGAGTGCGTTGATTTTATTTTGCTTCAAGAAACTATCACAATTTGAGTAACTAACATGTGACAGGCCTGCTTTGCAGCACATTCGCAAGCGTTGTACTGTTTGCGTCTCTCGGAAGCGTGTTTCTCTGTTGTGTGTCTTGTTGATGGAACACGCATACTGTTTCTAATTTCATCGACAGGTACTTTAAACATGTCTAGAGCTTGTTAGGCTGCTATGGGCGTTGTACTTCTGTGTTAGAGGATCCCATAAACAGCGTCAACACGTGTGTACACTTTGTTGAAAAAGTGCAAAAAGAAGAGAAAATGTTTCGCTCTTTAATACATTCAGGATACCGTCGTGGGTGGAATTATCGTCCCAGTGCTCAGACTGAATTTCTTCAAGACAGAGCTGGGTCTCTCCTTTCCAAATGAAGACTGCGCTAATTAGTCGAGACTGTAAATTCCACCTTGTTTCAGATGGTCATGGAATATTCTGGTGACAAACGTAGATGCCTTTTGTAGAGTGGGCAAAACATGTCGAAGAGTCTGCATAGCGTTAGCGAAAAATACCTCTGTTCCCCGACAAATCACCCTTTTCATGACCGCGAAGGGCGAGTTCGTGAGTTTCACAGAACAAAATACACTAGATAACCTTATACGGGGTGCCAACTATGGCTGGATCGGGCCAATCGCCCGACTCGATCGCCTGAAACTGAAAACAAACACGTTTGTTTTTGAGTCGATCGAGTCGGGCGATCCGTAGTGGGCACCCCGTATTACACAATACGTGCCTGTTCTTTCTCATCAGTTCGTTTTAGTGAGACGTTGCAATGTGATGATCTACGACCAGCTGCTATGTCTACTTCTCCGAAAGTATGATACTTAACGGCCTTTTTTACGAGCGCTTTTGATGACTTTTGACATTAAAACGTTGTTTCATATGGACAAGATCAGTAAAACCTGTCTTAGACTTCTTGGGGTCCTCAGTTCCAAAAAGCAGACAGGAGAAACAGTAGGCCTAATCTAGGTCTACAATGAGTATAATTTGATAACGCTGACTGTAAGCCACTCCACTTTTTATTCATTGCTTTATTTTGATATTTTTGGGTTTGTGAGGACTTAATTCATTCACTCTCTTCTTGTTACTTTGTTTGGTGAACTGAATTTATTTGCAATCAACTTCATTCATCATGCATTGGAATACACACTCGAGTAATAAAACTTTCACCACTGCACCATTCCACTTTAAAAACAATGACCTAATTAAGCCATGTTGACCTCGCTCAAGTTCAGGGTTACAGAGGTGGGGCTAGATAAAAGGTAAGAGAATGGACCAATCGCACATCGCTGGGAGCACTCCGGTGGATTGCTCCAAAGCTATCATAATACGGGCATTGAATTGTGTAGGCTATCGTGAGCTGGTCTGAGAAGGCGTTATTTTTAGACTGCCTCTATGGGCTTTGTTCGGCTGGTGCACATTGAGATTGTGCCGCCTTATTAATATTTATGAACTAAGAAACTGGGTCAAAACGTCATCGTTGTTAGGGTCGTCCCATAGAGCATTTTCTGAGATAGATTACACCACTGAACATACTATTTTTTACTTGGGTGAAGCACAAGAGCTTGATATGGTATAGCAGGTGTTGTAGAGCTGTTGTAGATGTTGTAATGAACGAATATGTTCTGGCGAGGAACTTGTACGGAAAACTGATTGGATGGTCAATGGTAAAGGTTCTTTTG
>NW_004798364.1:28984-30885 GCF_000002075.1 Aplysia californica
AACTTGTACGGAAAACTGATCGGATGGTCAATGGTAAAGGTTCTTTTGTTGTCACTTTGTGGGTGTTGTGCGCTAAGATTTTTGGGCGGCAGTGCACGACCGTGCTCTGTGGACGAACCGCCCCTGAGTACATCTGCCCATGTTTAAGTTTAATTAAATCACTTGCTACATCAAACTGCAGGCGTAAGTAGAAGCACTGCTTTGGTACAACCGCAACGTGAAAACAAGGCCACAGCGCAGCTTTGGACGGCCTTGGAAAGAAAGTAGTTTGGATTCAGAGAGAAACGCCAGTGCCGCTCCTCACTGGCGCGTAATAATGACAGATTTATCTATGTGGGAGGCAACAAATTTCATTTGGGGATTCTTTTAATTTCACTACCTCGCGCTTTCTCTATGGTCGCCCTATGATGGGCTTTTGGATTCTATTGGATATCCAATTTTTAATCGCTCTTTGGATGCATACACAACAGGATCGCTATAAAACAGATAGTTTACCTTGCTACGCATTGCTCATTTTGAGATAGCAGCACCACCCTGCCCCCTCATTTCAGTGTAAACTTTAAGATTTCATCTACTGTCTAGACGCCTCCACGTGTGTCTCGAAAATTACTCACCCGTGTCTCTTGAATCGTGTTTTTAGGCGTGCGTTAGGGTGTGGTGTTGAGGAAAATTATAACAACATGCCAACTTTTTATATTTTACAGGTGTAGGTCAACGCTGTAAAGCCTCTACTATTATTATTATTCCAAGGAGGTTGTGTAAAGTCCTATTGATGTATTATCAAACAAAACAGAATATTAATTATTATTGATTTGAAGAAAAGCCCTTGGACCTCGGATGTTACTTGCTCGTCTTTTTCGAAAACGGGCTCATTATTAACAAACAATGAAAGGTCTAGCTTTTTGGAAATGACTATCTCACCATACTAGTGCTACAACCCCCCCCCAAAAAAAAAACAACAAACAAACAACAACAACAACCTAACAAACAAACAAACAAAACAAAAAGCAAAAACCGAAAAACTAATTTGGACATAAAGATTAATTAAATATGGACAAGATTCTATCTGATATCGTCAAATCAACCAGCACTCTTAACAACCATAGTTGAATGTAACAGTGCTGGTGTGGCGCCCTAAAATCTAAGAGAGATAACTCTGTACATCACCTTGGCGCCAACTACGAAGACCCCAGCACCCACCAGTACAAAACAAGGGCGGAAAAAGTCAGCCACCTCACAAACCGTGCAGTGGTTGTCTTTTTCTTGAGATCTAAACCCCATCTCTATTTGTGTAATTGAATAAGACGTCCTGACGAAAAGAAAATGGAAAGTTTAGAGGAAAACGTACCACCGCCAAAAAAGCTGAAACAAGGTAAGAGTCTGGGATGAGCTCCTCTTGTCTCGACCAGACTTGATCAAGAAAGTAACAAGTGAAACTGAAACTGAAAACGGAATGATTTTGCCTGGGCTAGATTTTTAGATTTAGACTAGATCTAGACGAGAGTCTACAAAATGTCGACTGATTGTAAGTGTCTTTGTTGTGTGCCAATATAGATTAGAATCTAATGTGTGCTTTTGTACTACACCACCTCATCAGCAATGAATTATGAATTTTAGTGTGATGTTCTGTCATGGAGGCGGAGGCCTCATATGATCCTAATTTATGATGGATCTCATCCCTGCCTCTACTCTCATGATGCCATTGATGCCGATGCTTTAAAAATCCTCTCATACTGAAGCCTACTCTTAGCCCTAACCCGATTGTTCTTTGGGGAGGAATTATGTAGATCTAGATCTAGATCTAGGCCTAACAAGTGACCACAAGATCGTTTTAGAAAACCAATTTTATCTTCTCCTTCTCTCTCTCTTTCTCTCTCTCTCTCTCTCTTTCTCTCTCTCTC
>NW_004798364.1:33009-38373 GCF_000002075.1 Aplysia californica
ATTGGAACTACAAGGTGAAAAAGGAAAAATATCAAGGTTGTGAAGGGAGCAAAGCAGTTACCGTGGACTTAGCTCAAGCCCCCTTCCGCACCCCCTCCCCCCCACCCTGAAACTAAGTACACGGTTACCGTGCACGTAGACATTGAGGCTACGCGCACGGTTACCGTGTATGCGACATTGAGACTACACAGTGAAAAAGGAAAAATTAATGTCAACGTCTTGAAGGGAGCAAAGCAGTCACCGTGCACCTAGCTCAAGCCCACCCCCCCCTCCCCCACGAAACAAAATACCTGGTTACCGTGTACGTAGATAATGAGAGGCTCCCGGTTACCGTGTACGTAGATCATATTCACAGGCTTCACGCCCGGTTACCGTGTATGTAACATTGAGACTACACGCCCGGTTACCGTGTACATAGATATTGAGGCTACGTGCCCGGTTCCCTTTTTTTTTTTTCCTTGCCCATTTATAATGAGATTGACGCCATCTGATTAGTAGAAAAAAGTATGATTGTGTCCAATAGTGTATTACATGCATACTTAGTATATCAATTAACTGTAATAGCGGATAGAGATTCCAGGATTATAGATGTAAGTCATTGATCTGAGAGAGGTGATGATTTTAAAATTAATAGTGGTGCTGAGTGATGATGAGGGATTGCGTTTAAGTAATGTCAGCGTTAGTCCTATCTTCCTCTGCTCCAATGAGTCACGAGGGAGGTGGGCACCCTCTATCCCGTTCCCTACTGGAACCATCTTTACTTACGGTCGAAGTTCCGAAATGGTGGGCTCAGTCTCTGCTAAGGTGACATTGTTAGTGTTAGCCTATTCTATCGGGCCAAGACAAGTGTAGAGAGGAGCTAAGTGGGAAGACAGTATAGTGGCAGGTATGTTGGGGGTATTTGTAAGCGGGTTGTAAATAGCAAGTTGGCAGATTATGATCTTTAAAATTGCAGCATTCTACTCCCTGATCCTTTGCCCCGAGTAATCTTTTCGAGTCCGATTGAGCTTGGAGAGATTCTGACGCAGGATCCTCGAGCCCAAATCAAGAGGGCACAATTTACACAATATTGTATCCCCTCGCCTTAGGGGGAGCGAACGTGCCCGGTTACCGTGTACGTAGACCCTGAGGCTAAATGGCCGGTTACCGTGTACGTAGACTCCGTTTCTGAATACTGTATCAGTGTGGATGATCAAATTGACAAAGGGAGTGTATACAGACCCGGTAACCGGAAACAAAGTCACGAAGTATACAGACCCGGTAGGGGAAATCTTTTGTGATTTCGGAAAGTTTCAGCGCCCTCTTGGTTTAGGTTAGACTTGGGTTCTTCTAGATCTATGTATGGCACAGGTCTAGATCTAGACAGTTAGTAGACAGACAGACATAAATCATAGATCCAGTTTCGAGGCCTAGATCTAGATCTAGATCTAATCTAGATCTAGAATCTAGATATCTTAATGAAGATTGTGGATGACTTTTCGATGAACGGTCGTTTTTCCTCCGTTTTAGAGTTTGGGGAATCAATAAGACTAAGACAATTTGAAGAAAAGAACAATGTCATAATTTCAATCGATCAGTCACCCTCCCCTCTCTATTTCTCTGTCTCTCTCTCTCTCCCCTTTTTTTCTGCCTGCCCCTCTCTCTCCCCCTTACGGGTCTGTATACACTTCAATTGACAAAAACAAAGAAAAAAATGGTGTTATAACACAAAAGTAAGTTAATTTGGTCGTCTATAAAGATGCTACGGCTATTTCACTTTTCGAATTGAGCCAAACTACGTGGGTCGCCATTTTGCTTTGCCCGAAAGTTCTCGCCACTCCTCTTCTCTCGCTCTCTTGTCTTTCTCACCCCTGCTCGCTTTCAACACAAGAGCACTGGAACGTTTGTTCACGGTGAACGCTACACTGGTTGGCCTATCACGGTGAACGCTACACTGGTTGGCCTATCACGGTGAACGCACACCGGGTGAGAATAGCCAAAAGGCACGCCTGCGCTGTTCTCACCCGGGTGAGAATAGAGGTGGCCTAAGGTTAGGGATAGCCAGGCCTACGGTAAGGGTCAGGCCAGTATGTCAGGGTTAGCCTAGAGGTAGGAGTAGATTTCTAGATCTCTTCTCCCGTTTGCCCTGTGTTTACGTACATGGTAACCGGGCACCTAGCCTCAGTGTCTACGTACGCGGTAACCAGCAACCGGGTACGTAGTCTCAGTGTCACGTACACGGCAACCGGGCATGTAGCCTCAATATGTTGCCGGTTACCGTGTACGTAGATTACATTGAGGCTACATGCCCGGTTACCATGTACGTGACACTGAGACTACATGCCCGGTTACCATGTACGTGACACTGAGACTACATGCCCGGTTACCATGTACGTGACACTGAGACTACATATGCCCGGTTGACAGTTACTGTGTAGGTGACACTGAGACTGCATGCCCGGTTGCATCTCTTCGTATTTTTGGTTTTGCAACTAGGTTTGAAGTTCTATTGAAAATAATTGATTTATGTAGGTTTTAGTAGTCTGTTCTGTTTTGTTTTTTTATGAACAATTCATTTAGATTCAGGTTTTGTTAATTTTTATTATTTTTCTTTCCTCAGCAAAGCTTTCTTTTTTCAAGGTTTCTACTGCTTCTGATGGGAAATTGCCGGCTCCAACTGTTGGCCAAGGGAAAAAGCGAAAAATTCCCAGTGTGGGGGACTCACCAAACAAAGCTGCTAAACTGAGTAAACCTCTTGTGTCAGCTGTTATCAATGCCGAATCTCCAAACGCTAAAGTTTCTAAAGTAACATCGAAGAGTGTGCAGTCCAAAAAGATTGAAGAAAATGATCATGAAGTTAGTTCCAGCTCTGAGGCTGATGCTTCGAGTGGAAAAAGCAATGGCAAGTGTTGTTTGATGGAAAGATTTGTTCTCAAGCTGCCCCAAGATGTTCAGCATGAGATCTCGTCTACCAACGAAGTATTGGATATTTCAGCTGATTTGACCGGTGAAAGTAGTAAAATAAGTCTAGATGAAAAGGACGGTGATAAAGAACCAAATGAGGCTGACTGTATATTAGTGGAAGACGATGACTGTGAAAGTGAGAATGATGACAGCCCAAAGCAGATGGATGGACAGGACAATGTAAATAAAGAAGCGGAAAAGGTGGGCAAGGCTAATAGTAAATGTGATGAAAGTGATGACAAGAAAATTTTATCTGAGTCAGATGTGAAGAGTGAAGGAAGTAGCACAACAGATTTGGCAGGCCCAGTTGCAGGCACAGAAAGTGAGAGTGATAATAAGGCTGTGCATGATGATACAGTTCTACCTCATGATTCTTGTACTCCTCGCAAAGATCTCATTGAAGGGGCTGCTGAGGGGAGTGTTTTATCTCCCAAAACGTCAACCCCAATGAAAGACGCCGCTAGTGTGGCATCTTCTCACAAGGAGCTTGATTCTCCTCAAAGTCAGGATGACTCTGCCCCAGGTTCTGCTGGAGGGACTCCTCTCTCAGCGAGTATGAAGAAGCGGGGCCGCAAGGTTTGTACAAGAATTGTGTGAAATGTTGATGGTGTCATGAATTCTGAATTTATATCTTGTCAGTTATAATATATGTGTCACAACGATATGGAATCAGGTGCTCGGCAATTTTTGGGCACGTTGAGTTATTTGTATCAACTTAAAACTTATTTGCATAGTTTTGATGAAAATATTACTTATAAATTTATTTTGAATAGAAGTTGAGATTATGTTTGCTATTGAAGGAGGTGGGGCCGCCTGGTTTCAGAGGTAAAATTAGTGAGAAAATGGCTGCCAAAGTTTGGTGACTCTGACTTACAAAACTTGAGAGTCCTTGGAAACTAAATAACATTTTTTGTGCCTTGATTCAACATTTTTCCGTAAAATCTACACATAAATGGCTTTTTAAATGGACATAAAAAGATGCTGAGCCAAGAAACAAAAATTTGAAAAAATGCTGTTTACTTTGATTTCACTATTTTGACTAGCGACTGAATTCCCCACAATGCCTCAATATGTTATGTCACTTTGTGTTTTGCAAGTTAAGCTGAAGGGTTTAGGGGTACCCTTTTGGGTGCAGGTAAAAATGAACTTCTGAATTAGCTGAAGGCACCAAAAGTTTAAATGAAATATTGATCTATCCATGATGTTAGCCAGCCATTTGGTGTTGGTTCTTGATTTTGAAATTATGGTTTAAAGATAAAAACATAGCTTCAAACCAGTATGTAAAGCATTTCATAAGTTTTATTTTTAGGATCTCATACTTCTTTTTTCATTTGGTCTTTAGTACCACCATGTCAGATTGGGCAATCTTGTCTTTGGCATTCTCAAAACATGTCCCTAATAGCTCCATACTATCCTTTTTATGGTCTATGATCTTCAATCACATCTCTTTCCTATTCATTTGTTTGTAACAAATTCATTCCATTTGATTAATAAAATCTTCGTAGGCGTCTTGTTTGAAAGCTTTTAAATTTTCTCTCAACTGCTTTTTATATATCAGTGTTGCCAAAACATTGCTATTATATTTTTAAAATTTAATCTTCAATGAGATTATCTTTAAATTACAAATGGTTTTCAATTTTACTTTTAGTGATAAAAGCGATTCATGCATTTAAGTCTTTTAATGAATGTAATGTTGTCCATTCAGTCTGTGGTTAAATGATGTTCAGTGGCTCGTGTCAAATATAACTATTAAGATATTTTGATTAGGCCAGGGCAAGATCGACTCTGGGATCGATTCTTTCGAGTCCAAATGAGGACTCAAAGAATCGATCTTGTTCCCAGACTCTAAGCTTCGAGTCCGCCCAGGGTCGACGCCTCCCGTCTCCTTTTTTTTAAAGCCTGGTTCCTAACCTAGACTCCCAGAATCGAGGCAAGAATCTAAATCTCTACCGCACTATTACAGTCCTGTCGTGGGATAGGCCTAGGGCTGTCCCACCCCACAGTCGAGTTTTTTGCTTCAAAACAGACACCGCACCAGGACGGGACCGATCCGGCGCATAAGGCGGCTTCTTTGATGTTGGCCTAGGCGGAGTTAAAAATGCATTCCAAAAATTTCTTAAATATTGGCCAAATTTAAGAAATAATATTTTCGTGATCAGCGACCCAATATTAGCAAAAATTACGCGGGGAACCCATTTTAACGCCCGATTACCAAGTTAAATTAATTTTTGTGAGTTTTGTATACTTATGTTTTTTTTTCACAATTTGAATTCGGCGTGCACTAGGCTTTGATAGTGCAAGAGAGAAGGAGCCTGTGCCCCACGCATTGGCAAGAGTGATAGAAGGGAGGCAACACACACACACGCACGCACGCACACACACACTCACACACACACACACACACGCCCACATTGTAGCAGC
>NW_004798364.1:39056-59064 GCF_000002075.1 Aplysia californica
TATTTTTAGCAGTGTTCAAGTCATGGCCTCTATACAGCCCGCTTGAAGCAGCTTCCAAAATCGAAAATCGGACTCGATTCCTCGATCTTTTTAAAGTTTTGGGATCGAGGCCTCGAGTCTTTTTGTCGTCGATCTTGCCCTGGCCTAATTTTGATATTCTGTTTTGGTGAAGACTACTATTTTTATTAAAGATTAGACACAGAGCTCTTTAATACAGCAGTCTGAAAGTTAAAAACAAATAACAGTTCTTTTTATAGTTTAACATTTTTTTTTCTAATTTGTCAACACAGTTCTGAAAAAGAAGATTGTGGAATGTTTGAAGGTACTTTAAAGAACTGGGATATTAATATTTTAAAAAGAAATATGAGCCAATGTTATGTGAGTATTCAAGAATGAGTTTCAGGTAGCGCTGTCTTTACTTTGTCTTCATCCTTGTGTTTTGGAAGATTATATTTTTTTGGGTCTTTTCTTTCTTTTTTTTTTCTAAGAAAATTTAACATTTCATTTTGATGTTTTGTTCTCATTCCAGATTGATTTGGAAAAGAAGGCAGAGAGAGAAGCATTGAAACAAAAAGTAAAGGAGGAGAAAGAAAAAGCAAGAGAAGAACGGAAAAAAAAACTAGACGAAGAGAAGGCAAAAAAAGAACTTGAACGGAAGGAGAAAAAGGCATGTTGTTGTTATCAATTTAGAAGAGAAAATGGTACAACTTGCTACATAAATATTTGTTGTTTAGCTTTGTTACCAAACTTCAAGTTGCCTGACTGACAGTCACTTTTAAGAAAATCTTTTAATGCTGGTACAAGTAAATAACCTTGTTTCCTTGCAAAGAATTGAAATCTTGAAATCTCTTTTCCTTTCTACATGTAAGAAGTTATTTGTTATATATATTTAATTGAATACCCCAGATTTTCATCTGTGTTCTACTTATTCTGAACTCTAAATATCTGAAATGGATGAAGGCTGAGTTGTTTCTATTCAGTAATGAGAGTTGGGTACCCTTTATGTAGGCTTAAACCCCCCCCCCATTTTTATTGTTTGTGTGTATGCTTACCTAGGAATATTTAACAAGAGTTTCCTCAACACTACTCAGATATCTCATATCTTGTCTTTGCTTTGTAGAGGGGAATGTGGTAGAAACAATTTTATTTTAAGTTTCTTATTTTATCAATTGGCAGATCATATCAGATGTTTTTTCCATATATCATTTAAGTTCCAATGCACTTGTTTTCCCCTCACAGGAAGCAAAGGATAAGGAAAAACAAGAGCAAAAGGAAAAGTTAGAGAAGGAGCGACTAGAAAAGCTGAAAGTCAAAGAAGATGAAAAAAAGCAGAAGGAAGAGGAACGATTGAAGAAAGAGGAGGAGAAAAAGAAAATCATAGAGTGAGTACTTTCATGACCTTTGGCATTGATAAATTTTGAAAAGACATTTTTTTTTCTGTTGAAATTTGATATGGTCAGCTTGGGGACAGAGCTATAGAGAGTTAATGTTTATGTTTTTGATTTCTTAACCCTCGTCCTGCGGGAGCCGGTTTTGTGTCGCCCGATAAGCCTATTTTGGCACCTCGCCTACGTTCTGGTCCCGATTCAGTGTAGCCCCTGGCTCAGCGCACACGCACTGCGCATCATCTTCCGTGTCATTCGGGTCCCGAGTCGGATCCCCATTCACGCAGGTCAAGTGTGTGTGCGTCAGTCTGCTTGAGTTTGTGTGCGTTTGTGGCCTTCTTCTAGAACCGCCTGCGTTGGTTCGTAATCGAGGCATGCGTCTCATTCAAAACATGCCAAGTTGGTAGCTCTAGATGTTCGTCCAATGAAATTATAGAAGAAACTGACCCACTTAGACATGAGGAGCCCGAAAGGATAGTCGGGAAACAAGACTTCCATTTTTCTATACAAAATCTTTCAAATGAGCTTGATTTTGTATGAAATGATACTACCTGGTAAAAAATAAGCTTATTTGATAGTTTTGAATACCATTGTGCAGGTACAAAGAACAATTTGAGTGTAAAACATTAGGAAATTGACCTATATTATCCCCTTTCGAACCTCAGGTCATTCATAATGACAAGAGCGCCCAGAAAGGTTATTCGAATGAGCGGAACTACTCGTATTGTCTTATCAGCTTGTGAGAGGGGGTTATTCATTTGTTTGTAACACTTTATAAATAGAAAGCTATGAAAGATAGAGCGTTATTTTCATCATCGGTAAACACACTCCCGTGGTATTCATGGCGAAAACACACGTTTCCCGGCGTGCGCGCTGTACACCAACAGTACACACTGAATGACTCTGACGGCCTGCCCTTGCTGATAAGATTCGCATCTCGGCACAGACACAGGACAAGAGTTAATATTAGGTATTTATTTGTAAGAAGTTTATTCTCAAAAAACAAAACACAGCATAATCGTTGCTGGTTGTGGTAAAAGTATTTTTCATCATAGATCAGAATGAATTTATCTTTGTTATCCTTAAACTCTTATTTTTCTCTTCATTGGTCCCCAAATAAAGATGATGATCTGAAGCATGAGGGAGTATGCATTGAAATGTTTATGTCTTCTGTTCTATTTATTATTTCCCTTCCGCAGTTTAATACATTTTTAACTTTTTAGTGTATGTGTGCTTTTGATACAGGGCCAAGCAAGAAGAAAAGCGCAAGAAGGAGGAGGAAAAGCGATTAAAAGAGGAAGAGAAGTTGCGAGAGGAGGAGGAAAAGGTTTGTTCTTGTTAGTGTTGAACGTAACTTGCCTACCTTATACAGCTTACTCCTTTATAAATATTTGTGAAATTGCTTTGTTATTGTTTTAAATATCCCTTCCCACCTCACCCCCTTAAAAAATCTTTTGCCTTTGTGAGAGGGTTAAGTTATGAACTTTTCATTATAGTTATGTTCTGGGTGACATCCTTGATTTTGCAGATTTTGGGTCAGGCTATGCACATTTTATGTTGGCTGATTTTTGAAGATCAACCAGTTTTTTGTCTAAAAATAGCATGGATTCAATTGAGAAAGACTTTATTCTACAGGTAATTTGCCTGTAAAAACATGAGGATGGATTAATATAGTGAATTTTCACAATTATTGTCGTTTTTCACAAAATGTAATTTTTGTGCAGTTTTTTCCCCTACTCCTTCCTTAGTTTTCATCCTTTTGACATGAAACGTTCAGGAAACATAGTTGGCAAGGCTGCCATCAATGTAACAGAAAGATATTTGCGAAAAAAGTAATACTTTTCCTTTGGCAAGCGATTACGCAACCTAAATTTAGAAAAAGTTTTTTAATACTTTGGGAAAATTCTCATAATTATTTTTCTTTTGAACGTATTGAAAAAAACTTGCTGTTACTCTGATAGGGTTTGGTTTTGGTATACTCTTGCCAAATTTGGTCTGTAAATAAGAAAGCCGTAGGGATTTCAAATTCAGTGTTTAGTTTCAAGATGGCAGCCGTTTCCGTAGCAACCGTTGTAGCTATGCCAAAATAAAATTGCGTATCAAGAGATTTTACTATGTCTAATTTATATGTGTACTTAGATTTGATCTCGGGCTACAAACAGAAAATAGTCCTCAAGGGTAGCTCCTCCCGTTAATGTGCTTATTTACTATTCATCACACAGGTGTCAGTTTTTCTATGATTAAGACAAAGGTTTTATGTTATAGTATAGCAACATTTGACGATTTAGACTTTTGTTCCATTATAATGAATTGAAGATTCAGCTTTTTAAAATTGAACCATGTTTTGTTTTGATTAAATTATTTAATCTTTTAGATTTATAAAGGTGGGGACAATATTTGTTTGATGATTTTTGATATTCATTTTGTGTGAATCAAGATCTGTAAATATTCTCTCTATCAAAATTCCTATGTGCAATCTTTTTTTTAAAACAGAAAAAGCAAGCTGAGAAGAGAAAGCAAGCCTTTCAAAGTTTCTTCATCAAGCCTAAAGAATCAGAACCTAAACCTGCGGTAAGGAAAGTCTTTTATTCATATGTACTCTCTTAGCTTGAAGATGTTAATGAATTTAATGGTTTATTAGTGGGAGTCTTTGTGTTAATCCAGTTTTCTAGTCAGTTACCATATATGTGAAGCGTGCTGACAAAATGAGTTCCTTCTCGGATTCGAGTCCTATAGAAATAGATATATCACGCTTAGAGGTGAAGTTTTTACAATATATAAGTATGAAATAATATAAGGCATTTTATACTTTAAAAATATGGCATCAATAGAAAATCTACAAATTTGACCCCAGTGTCGATTTCTAGCCAAGTTCTTCATTTATGGATTGCGAGAAGTAACTCATTTTGTCAGCATGTCTCACATATATGTGAATAGCTGACTCTCTCTCAGCATACTGTGGTCGTCTACTTTGTCATAGACAGTCTAGCTTCCAGGATTGCTGATCCTGACTCAAAGGGATTTTGAAGTCTTGCCTGAAAGGGGTGCTCTCAATTGAGATAAGTTCAATAGTTACCTAAGGGAACAATTAAGCTCTACTACCAGGTTTCTAGGTGCAGAAGTGTCCCAACTTAGAGCCATAGATAAAATGATTTTAAAAGGTACTACATAATTGTATGTATTAATTTCCGAGGGTTTCTTCTCCTTTCCTCTCTTGTAAGTTCTGTGGTAAGGTTCTACTGAACATTGTTTAAGCAATGTTTTTGTCTTATATTCGTATTGCAGGTTTGCACATTGTTTAAGAAATGTTTTTGTCTTACATTCTTTTTCTTATTGCAGGTTTCCAAGTCAAATGAAAGTATGTTCATTCCATTTGAAGTTAAAAAGGACATGCACCTTGCACCTGCAGTGAGAAATTCCCTCTCAAATGAGAAAAGAAATAAATTGGACCAACAGTTACAAACTGAACAGGTAATTTTGAATGTTGATTGGTAGTATTTAGTTTTATTTTTGATTTTATGCTCTTTAAAAAGATTGTACTTTTGAATTGCAGGTTGATATGGGACCTTCGGACTTTAATGTTCTGACTTTCTTTTTGATTAACTCTTCAAACAAAATGGGAGGTGTTTGTCACATATTATGGCATCCTGAAGAAAGTGTGTCATTTGCGCTTTGCTCAGCTGAACTTGAGAGATAGAAATAAGGAGGTCACTTTTCCAGGAATGTGTTTAAGCATGAATAGTTGCCATAAGTTAAGGGAGGTTGGCTTTTTTTTGGGGGTTGGTTTTTAAAAAATAATATTTTTAAACTTTACATCTGACAAGTGTTGTCTGTATTTTCAGCCGTCGTCAGTGAATTATCTCACCCAGCTGAAGGAGGGAGATATCAATCCTCACAAGACAGGCAGAGTTGTAAGGAAGTGAGTGACACTTGGCAGACAAGTGATGTGGGTTATAACTTGATTGATGCCTAATCATTTCTGACGTTTGTATTGAAGCTGTGGCTTAGATTTCTTTGAACTGTGTGTTCAGTGAAGAGTTCCTCTCATTATCATAATTTGATACCTACTCCCATCGTTTTTGTTTATAATCTTATAATAATCTATTTCTTTTTCTTTATCTCTGTCTGTCTGTCTGTCTGTCTTTCACTCCCCCCCCCCCCCCCCCCCCCCCATCCATTCCGTCTCTCCTCACCGTGTCCTTTTTCTTCATCCTGACCACTCCTACTTTTTCACCTTGATACATCTTTTTTATATCTATACCTCGTGTACAGGCAAAATTTGCATGGGAGTTATTTGAAACAGGTAATTTTGCCAGATTTTGGCCACATCTCTCTTTTTACCTTTTACAGAACTTCTGTTTCTATTTGAAAGCTTTTTTTTTCCTGTGACACAGTGTCAGTTGCTAATTTTTATTTCTAATTTTTACCTGTGTACTTAGTTTAGGAAACAAGTGAGCTAATGGTGATGGCACTTTTAAAAAAAAAACTATTCACCTTTTGATTTTTTAATAAAGTAATTGGTGCATGATTTCAGAAATCCAGAACCAGCGGAAGATGTTGAAATTGTGCACGACTCTGAGGCCTTGAAGAAGGTGTTCCACAAAGTGAAGATTTTGAAGTTTCACACAGACTACAGGCCACCATATCGTGGGACCTGGAGGAAGCGCCCCTCTCTCAGTCCGAGAAATCCGTGGAAGAAGGATGAGGTTTGCTTCTTTATGTTATGTTGATGCCATTGTCACTCGATGTGAAGAATATAAATGTTGTGTGAGTCTTTCATCTTGTCTTTAGAGTTGTTGGTAGTTTTTATGCTATTCTTTCTGGACGCTGTTAGGAATAAGTGAGGCACTGGTTCTCTGGGCATTTTTTCTTTCTTTCTTTCTTTTTGCATACTTCAGTATGTGTGTGTGTGTGCCAGTTAAATTTATCTGTCAGGACATGTGGATTTGACTGTATTCCTGCCAGGTACTCTAATAAAATCGGAGCCATTCGATTTTTTTTGGTTTGTTTTTCCCATTCTAGAATCCTGATTGGACTTATAAAAATCCAATATTTTTTCTTGAATTCCATTTCCGTCAGGACTTATGTGACATGGTAAATGACTTAAAAGCACACATTTTTGTTGGCACGACTTATTATATATATATATGTATATATTTATTTGCATTATTTGTATTTATTTGCCATGGTTGGTTTGTTACTTAATCATAATCAACTGGGGCTCTGAGACCAATTTTTTCCCCCCGAACTGTTATCGGTTGGAAGAATTTTGAGGGAAAAATACTTTTGGTCATAGTGTGGTTGACAGGTCTGTATATGAGGGATCTCGTATGAGAAAGTTTTGGTTCTAGTCTTATGTTAAGTGCCCATGGATTGGGAGGGGGGTGTACACTTTTAATGTTTTGTTATTATTAGTAATGAACATTTTTCTCATGGATATATGAAAACCTACTTGTCATATTTTATATGGCTCCTAGACCACTGTCCTTTTGCAGTATAATCTTATGTGTTATAATAACCATTTTTTTGGTTTCTTTCTGTGTTTTAGGCCACATTTGATTATGAGGTGGACAGTGATGAGGAGTGGGAGGAGGAAGAGCCTGGGGAAAGCCTGTCCTGCTCTGATGTATGTATTTCTCCAGTGTTTACACGTATTACGTTATACACGCTCCTTTTTTCCTATGAAACATCTATTGTTCTTATCCCGTTCTCCTTTTTTTATGTTTGTTGCTCTCTTGTAACACCTCTAATCTTCTGGTGCTCATATGACCTTTTATGCAGTTGCGAGCGCCGTAAAACCAATGTTATCCTGGGTGTCACTGATATCTTCATAAGGCCTCCCGAGTGCATCTTAATTTATATATTGACATATTTTGGTTGGACATTTTCCTACAGTTATCATTCGTGTTTGCTACTCAGTGAAGCCACAAGCCTTGACTTTCTATGAGCAGAAGTTCTTTGGTTTTATATATAAGCACTGTTGCGATCAGGTGGGGATGGAATATAACCTTTTCTTTGATGGATAAGGGTTCCGTTGTTATCACTTGTGTGGGTTTTTTTTTTCGTGATGTGTACTTTAAAAAAAAAAAAATTTTAAGCTCGATTTTAATTAACAAGCGCCTGATACCACTGTCATGAAACTTATGTCCCAAGTATGTTCCTCTTGGTGTTCTTGGTTTCTTAACAAGAACTTCCTACCTCTTGTAGATGTAGACTGACAATGACACTTATATTATATGACCTTATTGTGTTGCAAGTGCCGTAAAACACTTACTAAAACTAAAAGCTAAAATGACACTCACTTCTCATAGAAATCATTGTACGATTTACCTTTTTCCAGGGTGAAGAAGAGAAAGGGGAGGAAGCAGAAGATGAGGATGATGATGGCGATGGCTGGATGGTCCCTCATGGATATCTGTCTGAAGACGAAGGATGCAATGAGGATGATGAGGTGATTAAGCTTTTTTTCTTACATTTTGACATGATGTTTGTCATTCTGAACAAAATACTCTTTGTGGTATTCTCGCAGCACCACTGGAAGGTCGTACTTCTTTTAGATGTTTTAATGGTTATCTAGTTTTTCGCTAGCTCTCTAGTCTTGTCATTTTATATAGCTGTTTTGCTGTTTAACTCTGAACTGAACATTTTCATAAGTCTTGCGAATTTTCTTCAGAAAAAGATTTTCTGTGATTTTGGGGTGCAGTTTTTGGAGCATGGTCAATCATATTCTTATCAAATGAATATTTGCAGGGAACAATTTGAGAGCTTTTCTATGTTCTCAGGGCTGCACATCGTTATGAATTTGGCAGAATCATTACGATTAGAAATTTAAAAAAAAATAATCATAACAACCCTCATTCTGATTTTAAAAATTATTTCCCATTTGGCTAACCCAACCCATCCTCACCCTTCCAGTGTTTAAAGTAGAATAGTTTACTTCATCACTACATCACATGCAGCAGTGTAACTTAAACAGCTTCTTGTAGCAGCTCAGTGCCTCTTTGCTTTAAAAAAAAAAAACCCATTAGCTTGACAGCATAAATATTGTTGCGTTTTGCATTGTAGGTGATGAAGGCCTGGGAAAGAAAAAATTGTTAACCCCCCCCCCAACAAAAACCCCCTACCAAAAACGAATCATTGTTTGAAACAATCAGCTGCAGTGTGGGGCATGGTGTCTAACGATAATCAGCATCAAAGTCTTTTGATGCGTCCCATCCGTTTTTTGTTTTGTTTTTGCAAGAGTCAAGCTGACAGGCAATACCTACCGCCACTCCTGATTTTTTTTCCGTAACTCCACAAATGACAAGCCTATTAGGACCCTTTTCATTGCGCCTTTGTTTACGTTACATATGATTAATCTTTAAACCTACAACCCCTGTCCTTTACACTCGGGGGTAAAAAGACTATCTATATTATATTTCAAATTTTTAAGCCAAATTCCTAATTTTTAATTTGCTGTTTACTTTAATGTTTGCTGGTGGGTGGGCAGTCCTGTATCTTTTGTGAACAAATTCTCATGCGTACCATAATACACCGTTGTTTAGTACAAGGGTAACTTATGACAATGCAAACAAATTTACAGACTCTTTGAACATTGTGTCAATAAGCTGAGATTTAGGTGTTATAATTTACCAGAAAATCCTGATGGTTCTTTGATTGAAAAAAAAAAATTGTTCATTGTATGTAAAAAAAAAAAAAGGTTTATGTAAAAAGACTGCAAACCACTGTAAGATTGCTTTATAAGTTGTACAAGGGTTGTGTAAAGGCTACACAACACCCCTTCCCCCCCAATCAAATTTTTTCAGGATTGCAGTACCTCAACAGTGGCTAAAATGCTGAGCATAGTAAAATCAGGATCAGTATTCCAGTAAAGTTGGGAAAGTCTTTTGTGAAAAAATAAAATTGTTGAGGCACATAACCCCACACCACCACCACAGGATGCCTACTACAGCCTCGTGTATGCCTTGTTTGTTTCACAGATCACCCCAGAGAAGCTCAAACTTCAGCAACAGGCCAAGGCCAAAGCATGGGAAGAGGAACAGAAACGCAAGCTGCAGGCCCTTCCACTCATCGCCGTCGGCTGCTTCTTTGAGCACTCGCCCAGCCCTTCCATGAGTGGTGATGTGAGGCTGCTGTATGAGTTCAGGGTGAGCGAGACTTGGGACAGTGTTACATATCTTGATTGTTGCAGGTGGAAGTTTTACCAAAGATACTAAATAACAAGATGGACCACTCAGCCAAAAAAGTGTCCGCGGGAAGTATGCTCTTTGCTTCAGATGGCGCTGCAGTCTGCTTTGAAGCTCTCTTTCATTTTTCCAGAAGAAGAATAGGAATAGCACCTCCTTGCGTGCGCAGATCGACTGCTGTTCATCAGTAGTTCGGGTTCGTTCAGTGCAGAGTTTTATGTTATTTATATTTTAATGACCTCTCGCCTTTCATTCTAAAGTCAAATTAAACGAAGAAAACAATCACCCTTTCCTCCGGAAGAGGTTTTTTGTCAGCGTAACCATTTTAAGGGGAGGTGGCTAATGAAAATGCCAAAACTCAGTTCCAACCATTTTTTAGCCACTTTGTATGCATAAAAAAAAAGAGGTTTTGTGAAATAAAAAATTCATTTATTATTTTTTTTGTTCTTGTGGCGGCAAAAAATGGCGCTGATTCAGCAAAATTTCTTTATACTTTATAAACAGTGTTTCTACAAAACCAATAAAGATAGAAGCTTCATACTTGGTATACTTGGTATATATGCTATAAATTGCTTGCTTCTCCTCCTTACAGAATCAGATTTCAAATATCTATCATACGTTTTCCAAATTTTACCCTCACTTTGACCAATGTTCAGAATTCCATATTAGGCGATGCTGAAACACAAAAATGCCAAATAACTCAAAACAGAATCAATATTCAGGAAAAAAGCTCTTGTAAGGAAGAGGGCACTTATCATGGGAATAATGTGTGAAAATTTCAATGAAATCTGACTGTTAGTTATTGAGATACACTTTCTATAAAGTTACCAGTTAGCCAAAAATGCAATTTCGAGAAAAACGCAAATTTTTCGAAACATTGTGCAATCACAAACATCTCAGTTTTCACTAAAATCTAACATTATTCAGCAACATACACCATGTTGACACAGCGCAGGCCATTTAAAAAGCTTTTTTGACAAGTTTTTACATCAATTCCATGCCCCCCCCCCCCCCCCCCCCCAACTGTCCTCTCATAATTGAATCTCCGCCCCAAGAATGTAAATTCTCATTTGTCTTTCAGTTTCTGTTCTTAAATGGGAGAAGAAGCAAAAATACCTATGTAAGGTAATAGGACATTCAAGGGCTTGTGTGAAAATTTCAACCAACTCTGACTGTAACTTTCTGAGATCTAATCAAAATAGTGCAGCAGATTTGGCAGAAAAGTCATCATTCCGAGAAAAACGAGAATAAAGATTGTGCATGCTGACATGCCCGTCTAAATTTATATGTTAATGTTGCCATACTGAATTGTTTAGGTAAATTGAGTTTGTTGTTAGTCTTTTCCACATTAAAAAAATCTTTAAATGATTTGGCAGGTGACTGCCTTTCTTAGAATTAGAAGAGTCGAGATTTTGTCGAGCCCCCCCCCAAAAAAGCTGCCACCTCCCCTTCATTTTCTTCCCATGTGTTTTGGTTTTGCAATGGTGGAATCTAAGACTAAGCAACTAAGAAAGGCACAGTAAGCTGGCACTACATGATACTATCTAGATCTGTATATTTTCTCAATTTATTTTATCCTATAATATATATTTCTGCAGTCGCTTCTTTCAATCTTGTTGAAGGGGTTAACCGGCTTTGGGAACACTGGTCTCCGATTTTTAAAAACCCAATAATAATAAAGTAAAAAAATTGTTTTAAATAACACTAGGCCTTAGAGATTTCTATAGCTAGATCTACGCTAAACAGACTTGTTCACTGCGAACAGCCGGAGAGGCTAGGGAAGCCATCAAAACAAATTTATCCTAGATCTAGGTCTAGATCTAGATTCTAATTCTATAACTTTGTCGGTCGGTCGAGCGCAACGTAGATCTAGATTTGTAGATCTATACTTTGAATACCCCAGCCACATAATCATGGAAAGTACTGAAGGCTATTATGTATTATTATACGTATAATCTCAACAGTTTAGATCCTGGGTTAGCTCACTCAAAACAACTAAGACTAAGACATCGAATCGAATCACGATCAGATAGACAGACGAGAGAAGAAGAAAATAAATAGGAAGGAGCATGTGTTCGATATTTAGTGAAACTAAAAGTATAACTCGGTATTCTCTCTTATCTCTCAGGGAGTTATCCTGGCTCCGGTAGTGCCAATACCGACCAACCAGAACACTAGTGCAGAGAGTGAAGAGCCCTGTTTGGAGCAAGAGGGATCGACCCCAGCTTCTAAAGGTAGAGAGAAGATGGCTGTGCCAGACGATGGTAAGTGGTCCATTGGGGGATTTTTGTGGGTTTAAAAATTTTTTTTTCTGGAATGTTTTATATGGGGGTCAGAGTTTTGTGTGTCTCGGGAGTTATGGTTTCCCCCCCCCCCTCGAACAAATAGTTGGCTACAGACTACTGTGGTTTATTCCTCTGCACGATAAAAAAGACCCATTTTGGAAAATGCAGTTGGGCACAGATAACTGAAATGTGTTAAGGGATTGACAAATGTGTTTTACCCATCCATAAATTGGTGTAAACAGATGAAATGAAAAATCAGAAATAATTGAAGAAAATCAACAAAATTGACAGTACGATGGTCAGAAAATAAATCACTTGAGCTGTTGTGTCATAGCAGATTGATGTGTTCCTTTTTAAAACTTATCCAACCATCTTATGTTGCATATGAACCAAGGCCAAGTTCCTTTGCGATTTTGTCTGCTTTTGTCATTAGAATGAGACCAGAGATAGGAAGAGGCATGGCTTGTGCTTGCTGGAACCATTGAAACAATGCCAGCACAATGTTGTCAAATTTTGTAAAGCTTGCTCGCTTTCTGTCAAGACACTTGTGAGGAAGAAGTTGATCAGGTTTCTCTAGGAGAGCTGTTTAGCAAATCCGTACGGATATTTGAGAAAACAGTATTGCCCAAATAAAGAAAAAATAGTGGTTCAGTTGGGGAATAGCATTGCATTGTACAAATTGTCTGTGATCTCGCATCTTGTGTGTTTGTGTTATCTGTGCCCATCTGTGTATGAATTATTACAGATTAGATCGTCCAGGAAACATGAGAATTGAAATAACCTGTGACTTATTTAATTCAATACCAACATACACGTTTCGTTTTGTAGGTGGTTGGCGGGTTTTCTGGTGTGATTTGCTTCTTCTTTCCTATGAAACATCTATTGTCCTTATCTCCCCTCCTTTTTTGTGTTTTGTTACTCTCTTGTAACACCTCTTATCTTCGGCACTTATATGACCTTATTGTGTTGCAAGTGCAGTAAAAGTAAATTTACTAAACTAAAACTAAACATTTCGGTTTTTTTCTTTTCAGCTATGCCAGATCTGATTCACTTGTTGCATGGGAACACTTGCGGGATCAAGCGACTTGTGCGAGAGTTTCGTGTATTCTGGATGAAGAAAAATAACCAACAGTCTGCCGACACTGATGAAACAATGAATGAGTCTGCAACTGAAAATGCAGATGTGTCTGTCCTGAGCGACTCTGTTGCCGATGTGTGTGCAGATAATGAAGATAAAGAAATGTCTGATAAACCTGGGGACAAAGAGGGTGTGTCACAGCCAAAGAGGGAGGAAGGATATGGCTGCAGTATTTCCAAGAGGCAACTGGAGATAAAAATTATGAGCATTGCTGTGAGGGAGAAGCGGCCAGGGAGCAAGATCTGCTGGTATGTTAATGATGATGTGCTGGCGCAATATGCCATGACAGATATAACGTTGCCAAATATGTGGGTCTTTTTGACCACTGGTCCAACCAAATCATCCCCCACACCAAATCTGAATAAAAGTTTAAATACCTCAAAGAGTGATGCACCTGAAGTTTGTGAGGAGGAGAAAAACAAAACTCCATTCAAACCTTCTAATGATCAAAAGTCAATAATGGCTTTTACTATGTCCAAAGAAGAGCTGGAGAAACGTGCTAGCATGAAGCAAAAACAGGTTGGATCTGACAGTGGTTGTGAGAGTAAGGCAGCATCTCCTGTGCGCCCATGTAGTGTGGTTCTGAAACAACTTGACTCTGGTGTGACTAGTCAAGCTGCAGACAATAAGAGGCCCTCTGTGGCAAACGACGCTTCTGTTCACAGCCTGAATGGTTTGCCTCAATCTCAGGGACCCTCGGCGGAAAAGAAGCCGAAAATGTCCATTATGGAAATGTTTCTGAAGAAACCATCCTCAAGCAAGAAAAAGCTGGAGAAGTCTTTTCCTGACGCACAGCAAATAGGTGAGAACAAGGCTGACTCTGATGTTGAAATCATCGAGGAATGTGCCGCGAAAGTCATGTCCGAAGCCACTGTGCCAAGTGGTAGAGAGTCTGCTGTGCAGGGCCCAACAGAGCAGGAACCAGGTGCTGGGAGTAGTCAGCAGGAACCTGGGGCTGGGAGTGGTCAGAAGGATCCAGGTCGTGCAGATGATAAAGCCACGACTGCCGCCGTAAAGTCTGTGAAAGAGGAAGAGTTGATGGAGGTAGATTCCCCTGATGTTGTTCCACAGTCTGATCGTAAGGACAACTTGGAGCAGCAGGCCATGGAGGTGGTTTCTTGCACCCCTGTTTCTCAAGGGGAGCTTGTGGCATCGGTTGCTCAAGCTGGGGATGTTACGAGCAAGAATGCTGTACAGTCTGCTGATGTTATAGTGTTGGATTAGGGCAGGAGGGGGGTGTTTATTAGGTTGTCTCAGGCCTATACTGTAATAATTTTGGTAATTTGTTTTTGTAGATTGTGATGTAAATACTTTTGACAAGCTTATATACGTTAAAAAGAAAATAGGGGATACGGGATTTGTGGTGTTAGAGAATAATTTATTGTTATGATTTCGTTTCGAAATCATGTATGGACTTCCAAGCATTTCTTGTTCTAACTGTCTAGATTTGTAGGCATAGAAAGTATTATCAATGTATATGTATGAAGCCCTGCAACATTTGATCGCTGAATGGAAGTGGGTAATTATGGGAAAACTCAATAACCATATTATTCCCTGGCCTCATGTTTTTATTGCAGGATTTTTTATTTGTAACTCGTGTTTTGGCAGGTCGGCCCATGCTTCAATAGTGTCCGCTTAACAGCAACTCTCTTGGGAGTCAGAAACTTTGGTTGCTCTTTAGGAAGGTTGCTGCTGACTGAATTTACCAAAGGGGGGTAATCTGCACTGACACACATGCACATACATACGCGCACACACATGCTTACACAGCAGTCCTAATTCCAAGATGTGGGGGTGTTGTTAGTTGGAAAGTGAGAACATAGGTAGTGACAGACGTTCCCCCAGAGCCTGTCCTTTTCAGTGAATCTGACAGGGCGGTAATGTCACGCCAAGTAGCCAAAACTTTCCTCCTACATTGGAGACTCTTGAACGGAGATACCTCTTGGTGGGAGAAACTGAACTGTACTCCAGTTGTGTAGTGTTTGGCCCAAGTAAGTGTTGGGAGAAGATTGGCTACAGAAGAGATGCACACTCGCTGAAGAATTGTCAAAAAATACACTGCTTTTTCATTTAGACAGTTTATAGTTATAGCAACAATGGTTACTGTTTAAAGGGGCTATTTATATATATATATAGGAACATTCCATTACACAAGCTTAGGTTGCTGTTAGGCGGTTGCTCTTATTTGGATAGTTGTTAACACACCCGCCAAGTACTCCAATAAAATCGGAGCTCTCCAATTTTTTTTTAGCCCGTTGAAGAACCCCGATAGGAATTACATAAAATCTGACTTTATTTCTTGAACTCTTTCTGTCAGGGCATATGCAACTGACAGTAAATGACATGAAAATACACACTTACCGTTGCTTGTATTTCCAACACACATTTATTTGTCATGGTTGTTTTTTTTTATGTAATCATTAATTTACTGGGGTTCTGGAGACTACTGACTTTTCCCCCCCAGCTCGTATTTTTTTGAAGGATTCTAAAAAAAAAAAAGATGTTTTTGGCGATGGAGTGGTTGGCAGGTCTGTGTTAAGTGGACACCATTGCATTTCTCTGTTTTGACAAATAGTTTGTGATATTAGGATCAGCTATCATTTTTGACGATGAGTTGTTGTGTCTTCGGTAAAATGTTCACTTGTCATATATTCATCGTTTCATAATGAGACCTGTTTTCTAGAGCCAGTGATAATGATGATGTTGGATAGAATAATACATTGAGGTGATCGGATCATCTGTAGATGGTTGCAACCATGTCTTGTTGAAAATTTCTGAAATAAGGAAGGTTTCCAGCTATCACCATCATTCATTAATGGCTGTTGTCCCCTTTTGTGTGCAGGGGTCATTTTTTATTTTCTTACGGCCCTCTGTTAGTTTAGGATATAGTATTGTTTTTAAAAATTCCTGAATGGAAAAGGTTTTCCTTACTGTAGACTTTATCCTCGTGTGCAGCCTTTGACTCCTTCGGGCTGTGCCACTGTTACATCACTTTTTGTAATTGTGCTTCCGGTTCCCCTTTCCTATTTACTTAAAGTGGCTGTATTGTACAGACTTCAACTAAAGTTAAGGACCCCCTTGACAGACAGTCTCCCCCCCCCCCCCAAACGACAGCAAGGATTGTTTCAAAATTTTTGCTCTGAAAGTGTTAATGGGTTACCAACGCCTACTGCAAAGCCTCCTAAAGGACCAAAACCACCAGGTGCAACACAGAAATCCTCTGGGAATTTTAGCCAAATTTGCTTTTTTTTTAATCGACTTGTGTGCGACACCACGGACATTCCTCGGTTAAAATTTCGGGTGTACGTCATAAACGGACGTACGGTCTCGAACTATGCTCACTTTGGTGGCAATATAAGCCGCCATTTGCACAAAGTCCAGTATCACATCAACATGATACCACCAAGACGAAAGCTGAGAGACTTTGATTGTGCCAGAGCTATGGCATGGCTGCAGGATGGAGTTGGAGCCCGAGAAGTTGCCAGAACGCTTGCAGTGTCACACTCAGTCATTGTCCGCTTGAGGCAGTGCCATCACGCCACTGGATCAGTCCAAGAACGCCCACATGCTGGTCGACCCAAGAAGAGTGTTTGCAAGTGGTCCTTAACTTATGTTGAAGTCTATCTATTGTTTATCCTTTTTCATACAGTGTTCTAAACATTTAGTTTTTAAAACCCAGAGAAACCTTTTCCTTCTTAATTCTAGTAATGGTGTTATGTTGTACACACAACAAACCCCCTGTCATGGAAAGACCAAAATGAAAATGTGGGTGGTTTGATGTAATTGGCACAGATTACTACGCTGTTAATGTAAAAACAATTTGTTTCTTATTATGTCCTTGTGTCTTTCCTGTTACATTGTTTCTTTGCTCTAGACTCTTAAAAAGTAAAATCAGATTTTGTTCATCAAAACAATTTCTTATGTTATTACTAAAAAAAATTATCTCCTGTTGTCGCTAAATTGTGTTTACACTACGATTTACTTTTTAGACTTACGTGTAATTTGAAAAATGAGCCATATGCATGGTTGGAGGACAGCCTTGGTAGGCCAAGCTTTCCTTTCCCTCTATTGTTTCTGTCTTGCTACTGTCCTTCGATGTGCATCTCTTTACTCAAACCAACTTGTGACCCTTAATTTGGAGAGGTTTGAAAATTAAATGTTTGGGATTTTATTTATACAGCTGTTTCTTTTTTGCATTTGAATTCATAAACATGTCGATACAAAAATTAGCTGACTTTGCATGTACATATGATGTTGCAAGAACTCACAAAAAACAAAAAGGATCTTTAAAGGTTTTCCGTACGGTGGAGTCTGAGGATACGGAAAAGACATTAAATATCTTAGTTTTATGTCTACTTTGAGCCAAGCTCATATTGTAATGACCATAAATTACAGCCCACCCAAATCTTTGGCTAAGCTCTGTTAAATTAAACATACTTTCTGGAGATCAATCCTAATAATAATATATGTCAATTTTTCCACATTCAGTAGGAGCAGACTGAATGATTTGGCACTTCTGGTTTTCTAACTTCTTATACTTGAAAAGACTTATTTGATGAGATCTTGTTTTTTTTTTGTTTTTGTAAAGTGTTTTACGGCACTCGCAACTGCATAGATCATAAGAGCGCGCGGGACACTCCTAATATTTTCAGTTGGTAGGAAATTTTGAATTTTGCCCGGGTGGCGGCCGAAGCCTACTTTTATCGATTTTAGACCACCAAGGGATCTTTAATGTGCGCAACTTGCGCACGGGCCCTCCGAGATTTTTCGCCCTTGTCCGAGAAGGGTAGGTGTAGATCTTTCCTACCGGAAGATCAGGGGTGTGGCAGAAAGACAGCAGTAAGGAGGAGCCATGGAGTAGCAGTAGAAAGGCTGCAGAAAGAGTCAGGAGCCCAGAGGAGGGGGCAAAGGAGGTGAGGGGGTGGGGGCAGAAAGTGGAAATGAAAGCAGACAACAGAACATTGCTAGAGAGCAGGAAAGGAGGTGAAAGACAATTTAAGAGAAGAAAATTTTTTGGTCGCTACCCAGATTTGAACCCGGGACCTTTGAATGAGAGGCCAACACCTTAACCTCTAGGCCACGAGAGCCCCTTGATGAGATCTAAATGAATGAAACTGATCAGTATCTGATTTGTGCACTGCTAGAAATACGTACTGGTTTGTATCCATGGAGTATTGAAACTCCTGCCACCGATTATAGTTATAAGTATAGCATCTCAAAGTGAGGATTAGATTGAAAACTTAGCCACGGTGTAAGATTCTAAATTGTATTTTCAGATTCCATGTCTGACTTTTTTCGGTTTGAATTACTATCTCTGATCTTTTGTACATGTGTACATATTTTCACTTTTAATTAGTGTTCCGTGTTTCATGTACTATTATTTTTTTTCAAGCGCCATGCCATACATGATCCCAGTGTTAATTAAAAATGAAAACCCTCATAAATAGAATTTGTGAGGTTGATTGTGAAACTCTTGTGAAACTATTTGTGCTATTGTTGTATAGAATGTTATTGACTCAGAGCTGAGCTGGTGGTTGGTATGGCATGCCTGCTGCGCTTCATGAACCTATCAATTAAATGCTGCTCGCTTTTGACTATTGTCTCTAAATTTCATTCGACTACATATACTTATAAATGCAAAGTTTCCCACAGAATGTCATTCTCCTCGCAAGTTGCTTCATCTGCCAATGGATGGATAACTATCCCTCCTCCCGGTGTAAAGACTTGCTGTTAATGTTAGACTAGATCTATATCAGTGAGGTTTCTTTTTTAAATGACATACAAACAAGTCATACACACTGTATACCTAAGACAGGCTGGTTGCTTCCATCTATTCATATTGCCATCTTAGAACCAGTCTTCATGCGTTGCCACTTTCAGTCATTGTGTGTATGTCAGTGCTTGTCAGCCTGTTTATAGCCATCTTTATGAGGTTGCAATTTTTGTGCTGCCTACTTGCTTGCATTTCCTAAACGGGGCATTAAATTATTTAAATGATGCCTCTGTCACTATCTGGGTAATCCCCACAGCCTACCAAAATTACCAATTGCCCACTTGTGGGCAGGATTGCCCTGGTTGGCATGCACTGATGTTTGTGTTTCTCTCATCTCACTTCAACTTCAACCAACTTGTTATTATTCGTTATATATTGTACTATGTTCTTTGGGTCCTTTAAACTGTACTCATCTGTTGCGCTGCTCTTTTTGTCTTCTTGTGATCTCTAAATGTCCGTAATGTTTATTTTGTCCTGTTAAATGTATGCTCCTGTCTGTCCACTTTTACACAATGTAGAGTCAGAGTGTCAATAGTGTCATTATTTTAATTACTTTTGTAATTTATCGTAAAGTTGTATCACAGACATAAATTGTTTTGCTGTATAAGTGTTTATATGTAATATGTAAAGACAAATATAGGTAAGGGTGGTGACTTGCTCTCTGTCCCGTTTGATCTACTTTGGATTTTATCTGTGTTGATATGCATCATTTGTCTTGATTGTTTGGTGGTTGGCTGAAAGGCACCTCTGCCACTAGTAGCTCCTACTTCTTTTCTTTGCCTTCTGTTGCTCAGTTTTTCTTGCTTTTTCTCAGCTCTAATAAAAACTGTTGTGTCAATATTCTTCTCTTAACTTAGACAAATGAGAAAACACCTCAGGCAAGGCACACTGTCTTCCTATCACACCATTTTCATTTCTGTCTTGCTTTTCTCTTTTCTGTTGGTGTGCTTTAGAATAGAAAATGAATCCCAGTCCCCTTATGATAAAAGTTTGTTAATATTTAAATGCTGTACAAAGATACCATAAATATTTCATATACTTGTTTGCATATACTGTAGTCTCATTGAAATAAACACGTCAGCCAGCTGTATAAATGTAGAAAGCCCGAACTAAAGTTTTTTTAGGGCTTTTTTTATTTTAAATTGCCGTTTCTTAAATTTGTGGTATCATTTGCATGTTCTCTAGAAACATTTTGTCAGATTCAGATTCTAAATGATGAGAAAAAAAAGCCAGAACCCCCC
>NW_004798364.1:59164-104404 GCF_000002075.1 Aplysia californica
CCAACATAATGAAGGAATTTTTTTTTCTCTGTCCTGAAGCATTGTGCTTTCTGGGCTGAGTACATTTAACCCCTTGCTGACAATAAATTTGTTCAGTCATACATACATAGAGTGTTGAGTTTTTTACTTGAATTTTTGTTTGTTATATCATTTCTGTGAAACTTTTGTTTCACTGAATTTTGGTGTGGGTGGTTGGTGGGTGCTCTGGTGTGGATTGCTCTTTCATTCCCATCAATCATCCGTCCATTTTATTTCTCTTCTATTTCTTCGTATATAACTTTCTAGTAACACCTGTCATCTTTGGCACTTATAAATATGATATGACCTATTTGTGTTGCAAGTGCTGTAAAATTCTTACTGACTTGCTGAAACTAAGAATTTTGATGGGTTGTTGAAATACGATCCTTTCCCTCATGCTATATAGTTTTGTACTGTTGTCCCCTTCTAGAACCACATTGTAGCCTACTTAACCGTATCTGTACGCCCTGGGGTCATTTTGTACCCCTGGAGTTGTATTCGTCACATTTTAGAATACATCTAGTACGAAGATCTCCTTGAAACTTTCAGTGTTTCTCAAAAAATCATTTTGACAGACTACTGTGCAAAGCGTACGGATCGGATTAACGAGTAAAATTTGCTCTTTGAAAGTGGTGGCACAGAGTACGTTGTAAGGATACGAGTGTTGTAAGGATACGATAGTAAAACACGAAGTACGGATAGGGTTAAAAATAATAATAGCTGCAGCCGATTAAGCACTCAAACACTTACAAACTGACAAGATATGTCACTGTCTATAGCAGGGTACCGATTCCCATCTGGGTGAGGTGAGGTGAGGAAGATTTGTGTAAAGTGCCTTTTCCAAGACACAACGTTGGGCTCCTGACAGGATTCGAACCCACGACCTTATGGTTGCGAGTCTGAGAGCCTAATCACTAGGCCACAGACGCCACTTATTACTTATTTCCAAAGCAGATAGTTGCTTGGTCTCTGCCGTAATTCTTTTTTGGTGTAATTTCTTTTACAGACGAACCCTGTTATACTGTACTTCTCCTTTCTCTCCCCTCCTCTTCGCCCGTTATATAATATATTATACCGCCAGCCCTTCTTACCATCAGGTTTATCCAACGCACAAAAAGGAAAAACGGAACGCAGTCTATAGATTGCCCATCGACAAAACCGCTAACTGCTGAGTTGTGTGGCCCTTACTAAATGAATATATTTGCCCTGTGACACTGTTACTCAGCCAGTAAACTCACCTGGCTGCCAGATGTAGCCTACTATACATGACACAACACTGCTTGGCAGCGGTGCTGTCCCTTTCTCCCATACATGATTGCAAGCTACTTCGTATTACTCATGTGAAATATATATAAAATAAAGACTCAAAAGATTTAGGTTTTATTTTTATACACAATAAAAAAGTGGTACCTTTCTTTTCATAGCCAATATATACATAAATTATATAAGTTGTAAGAGAATAATTTTGGACCTTATTATATACATGTATTCATAATCTGTTGGCTATTTGTTTTTAAAATGACCTTATGTGCGTATTCGCTATGTGCGTGCAAGACTGATTTGCCCTGGTATGGTTTAAGAAAAAGTGGGTCATTTACAATGATAAAAGTTAAATCAGAGAGGAGGGAGAGAGAAGTATGAATAGAACAAATGCTAGAGAAAAAACGAAGTGGAGACTGTAGAGAAGAGAGGGGTGGTGGTGGTATTTTAAAAAAAGAAGTGTCCAAAGATCAAGCCCCTCTCCTAGTAAAATAAATAGCACACGTTTCTTTCTTTGTTGAGTGAAGAAAAGCAAAACGACGCTAACAGTAAGTAACAATCTAGTGTATGACCTTTTCCTGGGTGGGCTTGCCACACGTAAGTGTCTCTGGGACTGATTCACGTCAAGACCGACACTGTCAATCCTGTCCCATTGGTGCTCAATTAAGTTATTCAAATCTGGTGAAAGGGCAGGCCGTGGTTCTATTACACTAATTACAGTTACTTCAGCGACGTTATTCTGGATTTTCAAAAATCCAACCCGGGTCGAGAGGGATACAACGCCCTATCAGAAAGACCAAGATGCTTAAAGAAAATTCTCCCAACACTAGAATCCAACTCAGGTCTTCTGCTGTTTGTTTGTTTTAGTACGAGTTTTACCGCGCTCGCAACAGGTCTTCTGCATGCGATGACCAGACCAGGCACCTAACCACTACACCACAGATGCAGGTGGTTACACTGCTGCAATACATGTACTGGTCACTGCAGACCCTGTGACTTGTGACTGTGGCGCAAACTTCACATTCGTATCACACTGATACATGTAGTAACTTTCCTTCTACTTCTACAGTCCACTACAGATGAGTTGATGTCAATGGGGGGGAGGGGGTGAAAAAAAGATCAACAAAATTCTGTTCAACTTTACCATCAGGACCATAAAATCAAAGGACATAACAAAATCTTTTCCACTGTTCATATTAATTTAATTTTCATGAAATACAAGTATAAAAATACAATGACGTAAAAATGGCTTGCAGCGAGAGGAGCAATAATTAATTTTATTAATAACCACGTGGAAGTAGAAGAGACAACAGACGTGGTTATTGCATTGTGATTGTGATTTCACATACACACACCTACTCCTCACCATTTCATTGAGATACTGTTAAGGTTTATTGCGTGTCGATAAGCTCCACATAATTGTATTTTCACATTAAGTACCTCTCATGTCAAAATTGCTGTGAAACATTTGACGCAACACACACACACACACAAAAGTGAGCACCAAGTTTATAAAAAAAGCACTTTGAACTCAAGTGTATATTTTTACATTTGAGTAGAAACACAAGGACCTATGAAAAAGATCAACTTAACCTAAGATAAACACTAGTGGAGCTGACCGTAGTACATGTTTTGTTCTTCTTGTGGTTCTACAGGCTGCAACCCATATTTAATAATCTCTTCACACCAGACACTTTTACGTTTAAGAATATTTTTCTCATTTCCCCTGCATTTGTGCTCCCCTGTGTCTCTTGAATTTTGATCATTACGTGTAAAAAGCAAAATATACATATGCTTAACATAACCACACCAGTGTTCATCAACTCTAATCTGACCATGCGTCTGTCAAATTAGGTCAAACACTTTCCGGGGGGAGAAAAATTGTTGGGTTTTTTCCCTTAGTGTCTTCTAAAATTGGTCAAACTTTTAAGGGTAGAATGTTCGTTTAACTTATTCTAGTATCATTACGGGTGTAAATAACGTAATTTGAGACAAAAGAAAACAAACACATTTGACTTTGATCCTATTCAGCAGATACAGGGTTAGAGTTGGCCAACGACAATGTGTACTGTGCTACAAATTTGATAGCCTACATGATGACATATTTTCTCATACAGTAGATTTTGTTATAACACAAAGTCGTTTATTTAACATGAAATTCCTGTTACGACTAAGGAACATATCTAATCCCCATTTCTTCTCCCGCCCCCCCCTCCTTTATTCTCTAAGAAATGCGACTTCCACTCTTTGCAGAGAGATAACAAACACGCATGTTTTGTCTGCCCAAAAGCAGACCCAAGACAATGTTGAGGCACATTTTGAATCATGAAACACAAAATCAGAAACACAAATTGGAACGTTTCAAGGTATACATGTTGTTGCCTGCCTTTTAAGTTTCAGATAAAGAAAACAGAATGGAATAACAATATTGTCAACCCAAAATAAAATACAGAGAATTGTGATTCAAGACCAGCGTTTTATATTAATATTTGACAAATAACAAGAGAAGTCAGATCTTTTAAATTTAAAGGAAGAGAGAATGATTGATCAGACATGAGTGCCATATATATTTCGCAGCAAAATACAATATAACATAGATAGCCCGAATTCGACAGGACTAGCCTTTGTAGTACTAGTAGTTTGAGGGATCTGCCGTTTGAGGGATATCTTACAAAGATAAAGATAAAGAAAAAAACCCAAAACCTCGGGACTGCAGGCAGTTCGACGGATGTGTGATTTCGAGTCTCCTGTGTTCGACCTATCCGTGTTATATATTGTATATTTGAAAAAAAAAGATGATAAAGTAGTACAATAACTCTTCAGTAAAAGTAAGGTCTGATAAACATGAACATTTCAGATCAAAATCTTAACAACAGGAAATTCTTCTGAAATACGTCAAGTTTCAATGCTGTGTTTTTGACAAATATCTGTACATTTTTATGTTAGTTTTTAACTAATCTAATGTAGTTTTAAAAGAGAAATTTATTTTTACTTTTAATATCATTGCAAAAGTACGGGACTACCCAAGACTAACTAAGGCTAATACTGAAACCATAACTCATAATAACTCACTTTATGAGAAGCAAGCATGACATTTCTTTCAACAGGCACAAGTTCCGCACTAGTATTTATGTTTACTCTCTAAAAATGTAATCAACACAACACCACTGACTGCTCTAGGAAGTCTCACTCTCATTAACAGCGACTATTCAGGACTTCATAAAAGTCAATTTGAGTAACGTTTTACCTCCATCACTGTAAACTTCAGGACGTTTTTTTCCCTTAAACAATATCACACTTGCTAAATACACTGGAACATTTCATGAAAGGAATGGTAAGTAAATATGCTGGAAAATACATTCCATCTTAATGATTGGGTACAACTGAGGGGCTGAGATGCAAAACGCACTACATCCATTTTAGCACTGAAGAGAAAACCAGCTTTTTTGAATGCTGCTATGCGCGCAAACAAGCGTAACTAAAAAGAAGATTTTTTGGTGGCTTTTATGAAGTAGGCCTATGTGTTGGGTTTTAGCCGAAAACGCTTTGTGCATCTGAAAGGCGGTAACAATGTGCATTTACAGGCAAAAAAAATCTTGATTTTTCCAAAATGTTGCTTAGCCGATGTTGCATCTCACCCCCTCAATTGTTCTTTTTATACATGTAATATGTAATATAAATAGACAAACATCTGTAAAGACAAAAGATTGTGGTATAAAAACCACTGTTCCCATGCATGTCTAATGATATGAAAATTGATATGAAAATTCCGAACCAGAAAAATGTCGGAAATGGAACACTCTAGTCTATCACAACCAAACAATGTCGGAAATGGAACAGACTATCACAACCAATGTGCTTGATTCTTGAAAACATAAAGAGAAAGGTGGGGGTCTCGTAGTCAAGAGGTAATGTTTACCTCTTAGTTAACATTAAAAGTAAGTTCCCTAGTTTGAAACCTGACAGAGATGGAAAAATTTTCTTCTCTAAAATTGTCCACGTATTCTCCTTTCCCGTTCTGTTATCAGTTTTTCTCTCCACCCTGTTACCTCCCCCCCCCCCCCCGTTCTTCTCTCCTTACACCTTACTGTTGTCTTTCAGCCACACCCCTGATTTTAGGGTAGGTAAGATCGAATACCAAGCCTTCTCATATAAGGGCAAAAAATCTTGGAAGCCCTGTGTGCAAGTTGAGTATGTTAAAGATCACATACGTAAAAAAAATCAATCGTACTGAGTGCAGAAGAGCCAGCTGTCAACTACCCCTGAAATCTAGCAGGGGAATGCAAAAAGATGAAGGGAAAAAATTGAATATTGCTCTTTGTCACAATATTGCACTCTGTGAGCAGGCCATCTCCATCTCCATTATACCATTGGTGAAAATCATAAGATTGCTAATTTGCACCATAATATCATCAGTTTGTTTACAAAATTTCCATTTTTGTAAAACTGGCAAAAAGCATCTAATTCGAATAAACATGCAGTGCATCCAACATGCAAAGCGGAAAAGTAAGGCAAATTGTCTATGCAGCGGTCCAGAGGCGTTTCGGAAGAGTGCACGCTTGTGCGAGGGCGCATGTTAGGTGTGCGCGCGCGTGCAAGCGTGTGTGTGTGTGTGTGTGTGTGTGTGGGGAGGGGTGTGAGTGTGTGTGTTCACCCACGCAGTGTTGCCGTCGACCAAGGAAAGATTGAGCTGCGACTAAGACAAACATTTGATCATTGCTTGAATCTCATTCGTGAGCTCTCTTTTGTTTTAACAGACTTAATTATGATGGACACAGATGACGTAACTGAATTGTTGCAGTGCGTGTTGGCTGAAATTGAAGAACAAGAATTAGACTTTAGTGCTGAAACTGAAAGATTATTGTAAAAACCTGAATACAATGAAGAAATCGTGGACACAATAATACATTGTTCCACATGTCGTGCTGCCATGCCAGCACAGCTTGATCCTGAAGAAGAAGAAAACTTGCTGTTATCCAAACTAGCAGAGGTGATTAGGAGTGCAAAGACAGTGCTAAATGAAAATGGCAGTGAAATTGAAAGAGCACATGAGTCTTCTGGCGATGATTACCAATCGGATTCAGAAGAAGAGTCAAGTTGTCGAGTGACAGGTGTGGACATTTAGACACTGAGGTACTACAGCTGGCCAAGATGGAAAGCGTTTACACTATCCTACTAGTTACACTCTCAGCTCCGGCGGGCCGGCCACGTTCACCGCATGGACGACTCTCGCCTCCCAAATAGGTTACTCTACGGTGAACTGACTCTAGGCAAACGTTCTCTCTGCGGACAAAAAAAAAACCGCTTCAAAGATGCTCTGAAAGCATTCCTGAAGAGATGTGACTTCCTCATACCACATGGGAAGAAGCTGCTCGAAATCGTACAGTTTGGCGCTCCTTAAAAATGCCTGTTATTGCAGGAAATAGGAGTTGATTCCAGATTTAAACCTTGTGCACCTTTTAAAGGAGCAATTTGGGGGTGGTATGTGAACAGTTCAAGGTCAGGGGGTTGGAGTAAGAATTAACAAAAAAAATGTGAAATGTGGAATCAGTTCACGTGTCAGTTGCGACAAAACCAAAAAGGTGCGCTGTGGGAAGTAGCAGTGAACTAGGCTTATCAAAAAAGTACCCAACTCACAGAATCTTAGAGCATGATTTGAAAATAAAGCTATATCCCATTTTAGTCCACCAAGAAGCAAGCACGGACAATGTTTTGAAGACAAGTGAGACAGAGAGAGAATTTTCAACGAAAGTTCTGTTCGCTTTAGTGACGAAATTCATTTATATGGGACAAGAAGAGTCAATTCTGAGATATACGTGTACTGGGAAACAGTAAGGCAAGATGATATGAATGAGAGGAACTAAAAAATTGAAATGTTGACCTTGTAAGAGCTACCACACTGCAGCAGTGTAAGAATGCTGCACATTTTTCAGTCCGAACACGGATATGAATTGCACATAAAGGGGGCCATGAGAAGCTTCTTTTGTATAGCTTTTGTAATGCAGGTTCTTTTTCCAAGTGATAAATTGTGTAACTGTCTGTCCGGATGGTTCCTTTATACTTTATGTTTCTACCGAAAGACTTTGCTCAAAGCGGTTTTTATTCTAATCAGTTTTTTTGGGGCCGTCATTGAGTATGGGACACCCTGTATAACATACTTGCAACAGACATGATCATACATCAACATTTTCACAATTCATCTCGTTTTGAAGTCTGAGTATATTCGGAATTTTCCACGTTCTCCGCTCTCATCTGCTCAGACTGGAGCCTTGCCGCATCATCACTGATCACATCGTCATCACCATCTTCAATATCATTATCATTTATGTCATTGACCACACTGCTGTCCTCATCAGTACTCTTGAGATGTAGCACTGGGTCATCTGGAAGAGGTTTCGAAGGAGCTCCTTCGTCAAACACAGAATCTTCATTCGTAAAACTGTCTGGTTCATCTATACTCTCATGCAAGTCATTACGTGTTGGACTAGAACGTTCTACCGGGGCATCTGGCACTTCTTCTTCCACTCCTTCACTTTCACCTTCTTCATCCATTGATTCTGCATCGGCTATCTCCTCAATCTCTGTATACAGAATAACTTCCTCACTTTCATCCCCAACAGGATTGCCCGGGAGACCAAAGATGTCTGGAAACTTTAAGATCGCTCTGTCAATATCAAAACCATACAGTTCACTCCATGAAAGTGCCGTATCTTTGTACTTGTCGATAGCAGCAAAGAACTGGGGAAAAACAATACAGAATAAATTGTAACGTAAATTTTATTACAAGAAATTTCACCCTCTATCTATAAATACAGCCTACTATTTATCAAAAGAATAATCCTTACTTAACATGGAAGGTTGCAAGTGTGAGAAACAATTAACAAAACAAAGGGTGCTCATGGTACTAACATTGTGGCCATGTTACGGTTAACTGTGGTAATTAATGGCTACCATTTGCAATGAGGAAAACAATGTCAATTGACAGTTATTGTCAGGCAAATCATATACTCCAAGTCTGCCTGGTGCATGAAGCACTTAAGAAGAGAAAATATTAACTAAACTCTCTCTCTCTCTCTAAGAAGAAGAAAAAAGAGGAGGAGGAGGAGGAGGGGGAGGAAGAGAAGAAGGAGGAAGAAAAGGAAAAAGAAGAAGAAGAAGAAGAAGAAGAAGAAGAAGAAGAGGAAGAAGAAGAAGAACAAGAAGCAGCAGCAGCTGCCTGTATCCCTGATAAGAAGTAAAAAAAAACAACAACAAAAAAAACCCCACTCCCAGAGCCCCCCCCCCCCTCCTCCAAAAGCATCAAAAAGTTAAGATGTGAACAGCAAAAGTCCTCACAGAAGCACAAGCTTACTACAATGATCTGTGATGCATAACACACAAAGATAAATGATATCTGGATCAATGTATATTAAGACAAAACCTTCATTTATTGTAGTAAAACTTTTAATTCTTTCATTTTACAATTTAGTTTCCCCCCAAAAACACATCCAATTTTCAGCTCATTCCCTCTATAAATCTAAAAATATGGTAGTGTTCAATATTTTGGTTCGTTTCCTCTTCTTTATTTCTCTATATAGGAATTTTCTCCAAAATACCAACAATATCTGAAAAGTACAGAGCCATAACTTTAAAAAAATGTATGGACCCATTTGAAAACAAAACCCCAAAAAGCTTTTGGTTTAGTATTCATAGAAAACAGAACTCAAATTACAGCACTAGACTTGTCATTCATACAAACTAATCATCACTCACTCTCAAACATCAACTTAAGAGTACCAGATTCCTTTCCCCCCTCCTCAAGTCCAACAGGTCTGCTTTCACTCTTTTTTTCTTGCTCTTTCTCTATCTCTCTCACCCCAAAAACCTTCTCTGTCCCTCTACTCTCCATCCCACCTCTCTGTTTTCTACCGCGCATGGTCGACACTAGATGTTTCATTGTACCTTTTCCTTTCGTTCCTCGGTAATGGTGTCCAGAGCTGACATGAAGACTGGCTTTGCCATCAAGCCCTTGTCATGTAAAATGTCCAGCAGTTTGGTCCTGTGGTGGAGAACAGCAAGGTTTAAAAAAAAAAAGAATCCAGAGGTGCATTCTTATAAATATTGTCCGAAACACATATCTTAAAATATAAAAAGAGGAAACAGAGAGAAGAAAGATACTCCATCTCCCCAGCCAACTCACCAGAATTCAATTGGGCGCAGATAACAAACATACAAAAACTCAAAATTCCAGTTAGCTCATAATTTTTGCTCCTCACTGATATCTCTTAATAGTTTCAATATCCGTTGACCCAGTCATCGATGTATCAAACACATTTGTAAGTCCCCTTCGTGTTTGAATTATCCATGCTCAACTGTCTACAAATATTCTTATGCTTTTTACTTTACAAACAGCTACTGCAAAATGTGACTGATGCAAACAAAGTCTGTAAACTCATAATTTGATAACTTCACTCAAATGTTTCTATAACCTGAGAAACTAACCTGTTTGCATGAACATATTATGTGTTAACCCAATGTGTTTATGGAAATTAGACAAAAGTGCTGTAAAAATGACAGCCATGTGTAGCATTTCGCATTTCTTAGAAATAACATAATCTTTTCACAAACGTTTCTTTACTTTTTATGTCACATGCACAAGGCTCAAGAGGGAACACATGCAGTGATAGACACACACACACACACACACACACACACACACATTCACCAATGTCATAGAACAAACCTGTACACTTCATTTGGCGAGGCAAAACCAAAAGTGGAAATTGGTTCCAACAATTTGAAGGGGCTCTTCTTCTCAGGACAGTCCGTCGTATTGAACCAGTAGGGATGGGAGAACCAGATGTTGACTGCGACATGTCTCCAGTTACTGGAGGTCACCTGATGGTACCACCTGGGGGAAGGTGGAGGGGACAGTTAGAAAGTGACACCATTAGAGCTCAGGTTACAACAGGCTAACATCACCCTGATCCAGGCACACTCCCTGCCTCTCAACAAAAATCTAAATCATTACTGGCAAAACATAGATACATACTGCTTATAATACCAACAACTGTTGAGTCACTAAATTTAAACACCCTTGAGAAGGTGGTTGGCGGGTGCTCTGGTGTGGTTTGCTTCTTCTTTCTTATGAAACATTTATCTTTCTCATCTCCCCTTCTTCTTTTTTATGTTTGTTACTCTCTTGTAACACCTCTAATCTTCTGGCGCTCATATGACCTTATGCAGTTGCGAGCGCTGTAAAACCTCTACTAAAACAAACAAACACCCTTGAAAAGCGTTAAAAGTGGAGCCTACTAAAAATTAAACTAGAAAAATCTTATTGACTTATGAAGACCCCTTTAAAGTACCAATTGTAAGGGAATACCAGCTTTGACAAGATCCCAGAACTGAAGATACCAAAAAAATCTGACTTTTGTTGAGAAGGAAGAAAAAAATCTCACCCCCTCGGGATAAAGACACAGTCTCCTTTGTTCAGTGACACCTCATGCCATGGAATGTTCTGGAAGTTTGGAAACAATTTCATGTCTACACTGTCCACGTCCACAGTGCTGTAGCCACCATCCTGGTTGAAGCCATGAGACTCAACATCCTCTTTGTAAACCTATAGACAAAACAAAAGACCATGTCATTCGAGAGTGGCGTTTATTTGCCAAAACACTAGCCTATTGGTCAATATTTACAGAGTAGCAGATATATATAACAATAATAATAATAATACATTGCATTTATATAGTGTTCTATCCCATAGAATAAGCTCTGAGCGCTTTACATTGATGACTTGATCAATGAGCATAATACTTCATTCACACAAGATAAAAACATTTCATATCAACAAGAAAACCAGTTCCACCACAATAAGAATAGCTTTCTCAACCATACCGTAACTCTTTCTGGACATATTGCCGATATATCGGCGCGAGTCCACACCCCTTGCGGACGTATCGCCGATTATCGCCGATATATCGGCTGTGATAGGGTGCCTTAGTATTATTTCATTTTAACACGATCCGTTATTTATAATTACTCTTTATTGCTATTGAAAAACTCTGAAAGGATTTAGGAAACGAAAACATCTAGTTTCACTTTGTCAAAGCGTGGGTTTGAGGAAAAACGAGTGTATTAGTTCTTGCGGTCTTGCATCAACAAACCGATGAAACCGGACTCAGTAAAAATGTCATAACTCAAACAAAAATTGGAATATTGCTTTCAAATAAAAAGCTGTGCATTCAGAAATTTATGGATTATGCTCTAAGCCTGTATATATGATAAGATAGCTATGCTGATTTGCTTTCACATCTTTGGTGAATGTAATTTTTTCTGTCAAAATTTATTATTCTCATCACCATCGCCATTTATAACCATTCTAATATATACGTATGTTCAAAATTAATCCTTGTTTCATATTGGCATGTATTCCTCATTCAATTTCCTTCAATTTGATATATATCATATGTTACGTTTGGAGTGATGGTTATGCTTCTATGAAGTTATTTTGTACATCACCTGCATAGCCAAATCGAGCCACAGGTTAAGTATGTCTAGACCAAAAAAAAACTATGTCCCGAAAGAGTTAATTACCGAATGTAAAAAATATAGGTGCATGATAAGATTCTGGAACATCACAAAGGAACAAATAAGAAAAATGAAATCAGAAAAACATATTTCTCTGACACTTACTCTCAGGTACTGCAAACCTACAGTTCATGCAGTGGCAAAACATCCTGCATGTCGACTATCTGGACATCCTACAGTACAGACAAGAAGAAATAGCGCAAACAAATCCTTTCCCCTTACTTCAAAAATTCATCGAGACCACCTATCAGCTACAGGACCTGTCACATCTTAAATGTTTCTTTATGAACGTCTATGACCATTGTCTTGTGATTCCTATAATATATGTCACTGCTATAGAATAAACCATATTCAAAGTATTCGAGAATTTGACAATCATAATCAATGCTATCCAGAAAATGATTTCAGTCCAAACCATTTCGGATGAGATGCAAAGGCAGACAGGGACTCGTGACCCCATAAGGAAGCTACATTTTGCACTGTAGAAACCTGTCCACGAATATGTCTTCTGGACTATTTATTTGGAAGATATAGTATAGGAGAGGGATTACTAGGAAGTTCGTTTGAGAAAAAAACAACACAAAACCCCACCATTTCTTTACATGTACATTGTATATTTTCACTAACTTCTCACATCGTCTGTTTTTAAATAGAACAGAGAATGCTCATTGAGTAAAAGAACAGCTCAGAGAGAAGATTTTATCAACGTCAACATCTCTTGGTCAACACCGTAGTGATACCAAGTCGTGTTACAGCAGTATTCTCATCACAGCTGTAGTCAGTCGTATCCGTTGCACCCCCCAAGCTCCCGACACCATCACACACATCCGTTAACGAAAAAAAAGAAAGCAAAAGAAAACCAACCAGCATTCAATTGTATCCTTTTCGAAGGCGGAAAAAAACCTCCAACAATGAATAACTAAGCTTTGATGTGTAGTATTTACCTTGACATACCATCTCTAGGAATATCTAATAACAAAAATCTTTGGCATAAATTAAATTCCGCGATACATATCATGGTTATCTTCTGGGTACTTATCACAATTTCAGGAACACAATCATGATCAGTTTTCCTCTCACTTATCTATTGTAAGGGTAATAAAACTTTTAAAATTTTCATGGAATGGTTGAACACATGATAAAGAAGACAGCATAATATGTGTTGCATTGTGGTAAATTCAGGCACCTGTCAAAATATTATAATGAAATTTTAAAAAAGTACAAGCTCAGATCTTAAAGAAAACAAACCTTGTCAATAAGGACAAAGCGTTTGTGGCCGTCCAGCAGACACAGAAAGTTGTCCAGGTCGTCATAGTGAAGCACTGATCGGGTTGCTCCGCTGCCCATCCACAGGACTGCCTCTTGGAACAGTTTGTGGATACCACCGCACTGAAGAGAGGGAGGGACAAGGGCCAGATCTGAGAAAGGAAGGCACAAGAGGCACTTCTGTTTTAATAAGACTTTTATGGCACTAGCAACACAATTAGGAATTAGGTTATAAAATATACGTGCTGAAGATTAGAAGTGTGAGAGAGAGTAACAAACGCAAAAAAGAAAAAGCAGAGATAACGAAGATAAGGTGTTTGAAAGGAAAGAAGAAGCAAACAACACCAGATCACCTGCCAACCACCCACAAGAGGTATTTCAACAGTCAGTGAGATATACAGCAAGTAATTCGTAATTTGCTTCATTGGGGATTTTTTTTTCAAGATCACAGCACCCCAAAATTGTGGTCGGGAAAAGATACAAGGGGCCATTTCACCAGTTAACGTCACCAGTTAACATGACAACAAATGCAAACAAATTCAAACCGTTTTGGAAAGTTTTTTTTGTTTCAAGAATTTATCATCCAACTAAGCACAAACAATCATTTTGAGTTGTTTGGGGTGGGGGACATGTGCTTCTTTTACTAACAGGTGACAAGTTAGTTAAACATAATTGGTATCCCATATTCAAGTCCTTAGATCTACTCCAAATATTGTGCAAACTATTTTATGGCACAAGACCAAAGAGCAAAAGCTCATGATCCCATGGACTGTTGACAATAATTATTAATATATTAAAAGTCACCTAAATGCTTAGCTTCACCAAAAAAAAAACTTAGGGGAGAAACAAACCTTCCATCACTCTGTCCAAAGAATGCACCATGTACAAATCTTCTGAGAGATAACGAGACAAGAACTGCTGAAAGGGTAGCCATGTTGGACCTTTACCCCTTCTTTCTTTTTTGCTGGTCTCAACTTTGACAACTTTATCTCCATAAAGATTTCTGGAAATATATATAAAGAAAACAGAAATGCAAACATAGACAGAGAAAATCAACCGCAGCGGTCAGTTTCAAGACACTGATATATGAATTTACATGATCATTTAAAAATTATAAACTTACAAAGCGAGAAAATGTTTAGCTCAGATAATTTTAGACACTTATAAACAATCTATTTTCATCTCTTAAACTCTTCAGTGATAACCTCAATCAATGAAAGAGAAATACTACTAAGCTCTGTAAAAACTGCCTGAACTTTTTTGCTTTCCAGCTTCAGTTAGTAGACCTATGGAGATCTTACAAAATTCAAGCAAAAACTAATCAGATGAAAATTATACTGCAAGAGCCAAACACTGAGAGTTTTTGGTCAACTGCTGGAAAAAAGGCATCATGGAGAAAAAGACACAAACAATAAGCACAGGAGATGTGTAAAAAGTAGGCCCTACCACCATTACACATCACACAAGACTTGATTACAACAACACAAAATACTCCTTCTAAATGAAAATAACTGAAAATTGATGAGAGGTTAACTGTCAGGGAGCACTCATGTCACAGGTAGCTTTTAAGACACATAACACCCATCTTTAACAATATTCAATGGAGATGCGCACTTACTTAAAATATTCATCCGTCCATTGAGTCAGTCCGGGGTGATCAACATCTGTGAGGACCCCTCTCATTAAAATTGGTTTCCCTGGTCTCACAAAATGGACGTAAAAAACAGTGGGGTCCGAGAACTTTCCATTCATAGTGATGCCCTGAGGGTCTTTATGAGCACCTAGCTTTTGAAGGTGGCCACGAGGATTGTTTGACGCATCATCAGACTGACTGGGCAGTGCTGATACCAGTAAGATGGCTCCAATGCTCAAAAAACACCTAGCCATAGAGATGTTTTTCTTAATAACTGTCCACTGAAAGTGAAAGATAAGCCAGGACTAATACGCACTGTTGGGCATTTCTGAGAGAAAGATGGATTCTTTTTGCTAAGCACACTAGCCACTCTTATGAGAAAGAAACAATACTAAATGGGATAGCAAAAAGCATTTCTCTCCGTGTCGAACCTCCACACTTTATGCTTGACCTGAAAAAGAACCAAAAAAAAAGGTGGTCTATACTTGCTCATGATAGATTGTAGTTTACAAGTGATCAATTAATGTAATAATTATGTTTCACTACTTGATCTGTTACTCACAATTTCATAGGTAATCTTGCAGTCATATAAAAAAATAAAAAAAAGAGGGGGAAAAGCAACTAGTGATAAGTAGGAAGTATCACTTATCATACATCTAAGAACAAGTTACCTCTAGAACACAAACTTGAACCAACAGTAAAAATTTCTTCGTAAACACGACTTGAGGATTGACGCATCAATATGTGAGACCCACATATATGTAAAATCTTGTAACATATATATATAAATGGATGTGGGCCATTGGTGAGTGCTTTGGTGTGGTCTGCTCCTTCTTTCAAATCGTACTACAAATTGGGGGCGCAAAGTAACATCTCCCCATAATCTTTAAAAATCACAATGGTTCCACAGAATCCAAGTTCAAATCTAAAACACCCAGTTGACCACCAACTGGATTCAATCGAATTGACTTTTACACAACTTGAGTTTGAGTGAGTCTTAATTTCAAGGCCTCGGCCGAATTCACTTTATTATATTTTAATATTAATTAATATGGTGCCAAATTTTTTTGCCCCATCCATTAAGAAAAACTCTCTGTCTGGTCCCAATTCAATCAAATGAATTCAATTGGCAACGTTTCGTTTGGAAAAACAATCACACTCAATCACACAGATGCATTGCTTTGGAGGTCAAACTGCAGTATTGTTTGCTGCAGATAAAAAAAACCCTGCTAAAACAATCTCAAATCGATTATTTTCAAGAAAATTTCACATCAAACTGCAAAATAAAAAAATTTGTGGGTTAAAACAGGGGGGGCATGCACCCCGGTAATCCCGCAGACTTTTTTTACTTCAGGGGGTTGCCTGACTAACCCCCCCCGATTGGTCTGCAGTGTGCAAATGCAGTTAGTCTTAGTGTGACGTAGCTTGATAAAAAAAAACATCAAATGTTTCAAAAACTATTCATTTGCGACGGAAATGAAGTTGATATAAAGTGTTCCGCGCATCATAGTAGAAAATGGACAACTGGTTAAGTGTTAGATGGGAGGGAAACTAAAAGAATTCAGCGGAGGTAAATTTTCACTTTTACTCCCGCACACAGATACATTGCTCTGGGGGTCAAACTGCTGTATTTTTTGCTGCGGATCACACATGCAGCCATTAAAACTGTCGCAAATCAATTATTTTCAAGGAAATGCCAAACCTAACTGCAAAACATCAAATCATGGGTTAAAACAGGGGGCGGAGGCACCCCCCCTGTAACCCCTCAGAGGTTTTTTTTTCTTAAGCCCCCCCCCCCCCCCCGAATTGGTTCAAAGCATGGAAATTACTACACAATTAGGCTTAGTGAAGTGTGGCCAACTTCAATTAAAAACCATCAAATATTTTTAAAAACTACTATTTTGCGACAGAAATGAAGTAAATATTAATTAATAATAATTGTGTTCCACAATACATAGTAGAAAATGGATAACTCGTAGGCTCTAAGTGTGAGACGGGAGGGCAAGTAAAAGAATGTAGATTAAAATAATAAAAAGCTAGTCTTGGCATAGATCTACATTGCGCACTGGTAAGTGGAATCAAACGTTGCCAAATATATGCTAGGCTATACACAGACAGAAACACAACTTGTTCCGCAAACAATACGAAATAGATGATTTATGACACAGGTGTGCATTCGAATTACTTTAACATTTTAGGCTTGGCAGAGTTCAGTGTTTTCCCAGAATTTTCCAGTATTTCTTCAGAATGGCCTCAAAGAAATGAAAATATGCCTCTCATTTGAAACCAAACTACAGTATAACACAGATAGGTCGAACACAGAAGTTTCAAAATCACGCTTTCGCTGAACTGTGCTTGGGGTACCGTTTTTTTCTTCTTCTTTATCTTTGTAAGATATCCCTCGAACAACGGATCCCTCCAACTACCGAGGCCTGCCCCGACAAATTCGAGCTTCCCGTGTTATACAGCTCTTTTTAATTTGATTGACGAAGTCAAACATATATTATACATTACTTACTCCATGCCTATAATAAACTACAAAAAATCCTCCTGTGAATTGCTATTTAAAACAAACACTCAGATTCAATTTAAAAAATTGAAGGTCAAGTTTCGTTGAATTTGAATTCCCCGGTTCTTATATATCAAATACACCTCTGATATTTTTCTTTGATCAACCTCTCCCAACCAAAGCTGGCTAAACCGACGAAAATCTAGTGTTGGTCCCACACAACTCGAATTTCTTCTCGACTGGAGCTGTCAAATGTGCTTTGCTCTAAAAAGGTAGCTCGCCTTGCTATCAAAATATACCAAATTGCAAGTGTAGCTTTTATGTATAAATTTAAGCGAAGTGACTATTCTGACTGGAGTCTGATTTAACGAAAATTATATTTTGACTCTGAATCGTGTCCGGCATGACGTTGACGTCACTTCAGACTTCATGTGACTCCGACTAATTTTTCGTTATAAATAATGATAAAAATGGAGACGTGAGCTTTAATTTGGTTGCTAGATCTAGATCTGTCTAAACTGCCCTTCCCTGCATCATTAGGCCTAGATCTAGTAACAGAACAACCAAGTTGAGTTGATCTAGTCGTGCCGGGTGCAAAGTCAAATATGTCGACCAATGAGACCGTGCATAGCAATTACGCACTCCCGCCTTGCTGGGGGAAGAGGTGTTGGGAAGAGGTCACAGCTGTCGATTTTGTGGAATGTGATTAAAAAAAAAAAAATTACAGAAAAACTAGCCTATAAAACAAAACAAAATGAAATTAAACATGTGGAAAGACAAATGGTGGTGTAAGTAATGATGATGCTGTTGAATGGTCGTAGTGGTGCCTGGTGCCGGTTACCGTGTATGTAGATCCAGAGTTATCGGTTACCATGTACGTAGGCATTGCTATTGGGCAATGAGAGTGCCGTCTTCTGACTTTTGACACATTTACCCAGTCCGAGATCTAGATCTAGTTCTAATTCTGGCTTTACGTAAAATCCCCAGACGACAGATTATAGCTAGCTCTCCTTACACTCACATTGACCTAAACAAAGATGATTGGACAAAAACAAAGTCAGATACAGAGAAAGCAGAACTGCTAAATAAATTCTTTCAGAGTATTTTTACGAATGAGGACCCAGGACCACTCCCAGACTTTGAAGAATAAGATGACTACAACACAGAACTTCAAGACTTCAATATTGAAACTGTGACAGTAAAAGAACTTATGATTAGTCTTAATGTCAACAAAGCAACAGGACCAGATGGCATCCCTCCCAGAGTTTAATATTATCCCAGGCAGCTGACATTTTTGCACTACCTCTAGGAATTCCCTTTAGGAGGACACTAAATGATGGAGTACTACCAGTGGAATGGAAAACGGCATTTGTTTCACTAATTATATTCAAGAAAAGTAACAAGACGGCAGTAAACAATTATCGACCTGTGAGCCTAACATGTGTCATCTGCAAGGTTAGGGAAAAGCTCGTAAGACGGCACATCATGGACCATATTGTAAACAACATTTGATTTCTAATCACCAACAAGGATTCGTCACTGGACGTTCATGTAAAACACAACTATTGTGGAGGCTTTAGATGACTGGACGAGTGTTATGGATGAAGGAAGGTCAGTGGATGTCATTTATATTTATATGGACTATCAGAAAGCCTTTGATTCCGTTCCCTATAGGCGACTTTACAGCTCTCAGCATGCGGTGTTAAAGGGAAGGTACTCAAGTGGGTGAAGGACTTTTTGACCAGCAGAAAACAACGGGTTATTATAAATGGATCACGGTCAGAGGAAGCTGAAGTTTCAAGTAGAATCCCGCAAGGATCAGTTTGTAATTTACATAAAACGATCTTCCCAGAGGACTTAAAACAACAGCTAAAATATTCGCTGATGACACAAAGCTGCATACGTTAGAAGTGACACTGAATGGGCCGCAAGATTTACAGGATGATTTGATACCCTCCAAGAATGGTCTCAACGATGGTTACTTTGTTTCCACACGCAGTGTTGTGTCCTAAAAGTTGGCAAAGAAAATGATAATGAATACTTTATGGACCAAGCAGTGGATGGTAGCACCTCAAGACACAAACTGAATGCAACAAAGAGAGAGAAAGACTCAGGAGTTGTAGTCGATGATAAAAACTAACATTCAAGGAGCACGTAGCCCAGATAACATCAAAAGCGAAGCATATTGTTGGACTTACTAAAGGCGATCATTCGACTACCTTTCTGAGATGTTTGTTTTGCTCTTTGTACAAGAATTTACTTTATTAGAGTATGCACACTGTGTTTGGCAACCCTTTGAAAAAGGACTAGTGAAATCGAGCAAGTTCAAAGGCGGGCTACCAAAATGCTGAGTCACTTTAAAGAAAAGCCTTTATTCTGAAAGACTAAAGACTGAAGAAATTAAAACTTCCATCCCTGGAACATCGTAGTACGTGATGATGATGATTGAAACATAATATAAGTAGGCCTACATCAAAGGCTACACTAACATCACCGAAAGACCAGCTTTTAGGCAACAACCACACAACTCCGTGGCAACCCAGAGAAGCTCCAGAAGCAAAGAAGCAGATTGTGTGTGAGAGGGGAAACTTTTTTGAAAATCGGGCAAAAACTATTTGGAACAATCTCCCCGAGTCAGTAGTGTCAGCCCCAAACGTGGACACATTCAAGAGACAGAAAACTGGAAAGATCTCACGACGATCTACAACTCCACTTGCGAAAACTGATTAGTCTAGCTTGCACACAATGCATCTAAATCTATAGTCATTCATTCATTACCAGATGAGATAGATTCTAGATCTATAGAGAGTCGACAGGCTCTTCTAGAGCCTCAACCGACTTAATCTTCAATGACAATTATAACTCACTTAGAAGCATAGTCCGAAAAAATCAAACATTTTTTTCTGACCCGAGTCCGAATAGGGCCCAGATAAAACCCATTTTCAAACGGAGCCTTTTCAAATCTGTTCGGACTCGAGTCCGAAAAATAGAGGTGGCCTTTAGTGCACCAACTCTTGCAGTTTGCTCAGTGGACCTTGTCACGGTAAGTGCTGGCCCTCTGCGGAACTCCAGTGCTTTTTCGGTAGTTCCCACCCTTATTTGAGCCTAGATCTACATCGAGATCTAAATCTATATACATGTTTGATCTGCGGCGAGCTAAGATATCAAAGCTAACAATTGCAAAACATCAAACTATGGTAAAATTCAGGGGGCATGCCCCCTGAACCCCCCCCCCCCTTATTTTTATTAGGTCAGGGGGGCAAGCCCCCCCTGAAACCCCCTACTCTTGGGGCCAAAACCCGCGAAAAACAATTGCGGGGTGGGAACTAATCTAGAATCTAGACTTAGATCTATTCTAGATAGTATATAGATCTAGAGATCTAATATCTAGATCTAGAATCTAGATCCTAGACCAGATAGGCTATCCGAAAGTAAAAAGCGCCCGAACTTCCCCACGCCACGGTAGGCCTAGATATCTAGATTATAGATCTATAGAATCTAGATCTAGATTCTAGATCTAGATTAGAATCTAGATCTATATCTATATCTAAATCTAGATCTAGATTAGAATCTAGATCTAAATCTATATATCTAGGTCTAGATCATCAAGATCTGACAATTCATACTGCATTAAAAAAAAACCCTCATGAAACCACGGTCTTTGAGTCTGAAATTCAAGTGAAAGAATCAGAACTTGTCTCCCGACACTTGTCTCACTCGAGGAATGATTGGTGGGCTTCAGAACCACCTTTGAATTTCAACATTGAAATTTCACAAAATAAACCACCAACAAGCGTGTCATCAGGATTCTTCATATCAAAAGATAACATTAAAAATGAAAAACAATAAAGTGATGCATGAAGAAGTCTACAACGACACACGCACGGCACCCACCACACTTCCTCGTTCAAAATTTAAGCGTTGAGTGAGCGTTGCGGACTGGATGGCCAACAAAGCCTAGGCCTAGCAAGATTCTTCTAGTCTAGATCTAGGCTAAGGGACGCCACTGCTAAAATGTTATAGCAATTTTTAGTAAGAACAGTTACTGCGCTTGGAGAGTCTCGGGAACCAAAGTCCAATGAAGTTAGCCTTGCCTAGCAAATGGTCTGGTGTTGCAAAGGCAAGCTTTTGCGAGAAAAGATGTAGGGTGAAGATATTGTTGACAAATATTTGTGGTAACAGATCTATCACACTGTTTTAGTTTCAAGCTTTTTGTCTTGAAGATGTATGAATCTCCTTCAACTTGACTCGCAAAGGCCAATGGCGAGCTGTTGCTGCTATGCATTGTGGGTAAGAAACAGAAAGTAGACCCTTGTGGTTCTCCATGAGGAAAGCCTTTCACAATATAATCTCAATCTCAAGAACTCATTTCATGAAAGAAATTGCTACTCTAAAGCAAACCACTTCAGTAAGTAGCAAATAATGCTGATATTGTTATGAACTTACAATGCAGGGAGTAGAATAGATCCCAGCTGCTGTAGAGTTGGATCTTGCACCCCTGAAGTCTGGGCCCCCTTATTAAATCCATTTCCTATTCAGATTCAGAAGTGGCATTCAAATGCTGCTTTAAAAAACCCCAAACAATTGATATAATTTGTTCCTCTGGAAATGTGTTCTTGTGATGAGGCGTTGCGGTTAAATAATACGGTTATATTAGGCTATTTTATGATGTGTGCGATGCCACTTAAAAAGATGTATTTTTGTAAATATATGATAAAAATGTAATTTTTAATGTTGTCTTTGTTTTCCAGTTCTGTACAGTCTACAGTACGCACAAGGGTACAGTGAAGGTGAAAATTTTTTTTTGGCGATTATGAATAGTTGCGACTATGAATATAGGCCACATAAACACCATTGTGCATGTAGAGCTTTGATGTTGTGGTTGACAAACAAGGCCAGCTAATGAGTATTAGACCGGAGTTTCAAAATGTTTGCTTTTAAACTGAAATACGTTATATTGCCTAATATGTTCTCTTTTAAAATTTGTTCAGTACTGATCATATATCTAGATTTAGATCTAGATTCTAAATTGTCAAATATTCTAAAAATTACATGGTCAATTTTTTCAAAACTTTCCAAAAGAGACTTTAAAATGAAATACACAAATTGAGTACGATAAAAAGCTAGATTTATCTAAATTTTGGAATTGATTGAATTTGTCCTTTCAGTATGGTATACAGTGGTGTCGCGTGGGTTGCAGACAAGGTGGTGCATATGGAAAGTGAGAAAATGGGCAATAGGCTTGGCTACTATTAAGATTTCTAGAGAAAGTCAAAATTAGAATCTCAGGGATGCCACTTTTCCGCTTTTATTTTCCGGTATTTCCGGTATTTTGATCTTGATCCGCTATTGGTCGTTATTGAGATCAAGATAGAATCTATAATTTGGGAGAAAAAAACCCCCACACACACAGCAACTTGCGCCAAATGTTCAAATAACGGAAAAAATGAAGACTTCGCCTTAAGTTCAAATAATGGAGTGAGACCGTGGCGCGCAAATTTTCAGCTATTTAAAAAAAAGTTGAGTGGTATCCCTGCAGGATATCCCGTAATCTACATCTATCGATATACAACTGTTTCTAGATGATACACCGCATAAAAGCTGCGATAAAGTGAAACAATACTAAGTCACTATGCTCACAATCTGGGAAGATAGATTTCTAATTATTTTACTTCGTGTAGCACCAGGACTTGCTACACTTGTAATAGTAATAGAGGGAGACAACAGTTTCGATACCCATTCTTCATTGAGTTACCGTAGACTCTACTAGTGTAGTAGTAGTAGATCTAGATAGGCTAGTGGAAACTTTGGATCGAATTTTTAGCTTGCCCCAAATTGGTGCTGCGAAGAGCAGTTTCATGCACCTTTCTTCTTTTGTGCGGGAAGAACGATGCCTTGATTGCTCTACAGTGAGAAAAATAACTTTGGTGCAAAGATTTTGCTTGCTCCAAGCAGACACTACCGCAAGTGGTGCGACGAGCATAAACCCTCCTCGCTGTCTGTCTCTTCACTGGTGCTGCCAGCGGGTGACGGATTGCAAGGATGCAGTAGGCCTAATGTAGATGTAGATCTAGAGCACTGACTGGTTTGGAACAATTAGAAAGAGGGGGGGCTGAAGGCCAGGGTTAGGTGGAGCGCTTACGCCAATGGCGCCCCGTCACTGATAGTATGTATGCAGCCAGTCCTTTGATTTAGATAGATTCAGGTTTTTTATTGAATTGTTTTTTGTTTTTTTTTATGAGCTTGTAAAGGACTTAAAATTACATTAAATCCATGAGTTTAACTCCTTTGTGACCTACGTACGTACACCTTTCATCATTTTTTCTTAAACACGAATCCTAGGAAGCAAGCTCTGTTAAGCTGTGATGTACGGCGTTTGTAACGTCATGCCTCGCCAAATATACTACAATACAGGGATTATGATGATAAACCCTGTTCGTCAAAGTCATAGTTTAGATGTGGCAGCTGCTTCCAATAGATCATGCACTTCGTAAAAAACTACTTTTGCAGATTTGCATTGAGTGATATTTATTCTGAACGAAGAAATTTTTTCCTTACAAATAGTTACTAACTTAGATCTATATATTTATAAACCGGGTCTAAAAAAAGATATGCGACCTCTAAATCTAGCTAATTCTTTTCCCTGTGAAATTGAAAAACTGCTCGGTGAAGCACAATTAATTACTGACCTTGTATCAGGAAGGAGAGATAATAAGTTGCCTCTATTCCTTGCTGACTACTTTGACTGCAGGTACTTACTTTGCTTACCATAAGTAGGGGGGGGGGGGAGCTTGAGAGAAAGAGAGAGATGAATAAGGCTATTACTGCACTACGACATTCTTGTCTAGGACAGGACTGTCCTGTCCCACCGTGGATTTTGTGTGTGTCAAAACAGATGTCAGGTACGGCACTAGGACAGGACAAATCAGGATGCAGTTACGAAGTCCTCAGCAACTCACTTGAAGTTCGTTGATGGCAATATAAATCTTACTAAATTTTACGAGCCCAGGTCTGAACTTTCACCTTCACTTTCGCTGTTTTGAATTGAAAGAAAGAAGCCCCGCAAAAAGAAAGGGACGGGTTGAAATACAAAATGTTACCCATCAACCTTTTAAAACTATGTAGCACGACGTTGTGGAATTGGTCACTCGTCAATTTTTTACAGTAGATGGGGTTTTTGATATCATCTGCCTCTTCATTTGCCTTGCTTTTGATGAAAAAGTATCAATCTATGTGGAATAGAAGTTGAGATTGCAATTGAAAGAGGTGAGTCACCTGGTTTTAGAAAATTTATGAGAAAATGGCTGCCAAATTTTGGTAATTCCCGTAGCCTGAGAGTCCTTGGAAACTGAAAATTAACAGTTATTGTGCCTTTAATTAGTGTCTTTCGTAAAACCCACCCAGAAATAGGTTTTTAAATGGACATAAAAGGTGTTGAGCCGAAAAAAGAAAATTAGAAAAAAATTACCCAACGGCAAGAAAAACGCCAGTTTCTTTGATTTTACAATTTTGACAAGCGCTTGATTTGACCAAACTGCTGCACATCTCACCTTTACTTTACTCTCTCTGTGGTAACTTTTTTGTTTTATCAATCAGGTGAAGAACAATATATTACATTATGAATCTTTTATCAAGTGATATCCACAACAATGTGTTTATTCCTTGCAGGGCTTTGTGATCGCACTATGACTGTTGTGTGTCACCTTCTAGTGTACTGATGTATGTTGGTGCAATGGCATTTGGATTTTGTTGACAATGCAATGCAAATAGTCCTTTATCAACTTGTAGTTTCAATTGAGTCAGGCTTAAGCGCATTCCCTTCATATTCAGTCGTTTTGGTTGGTTTCTGTTAAATTGCATCCACACTGTCTCCTAGCCCATCTAAACTGGCCTGAGGGTTGACTTTTAGATTTTTTAAAAAGCTGAATATCTACACATACTGCCTGAAATCTCCAATATGGTGGCTATATGGGAGGAGGGAGAAAGATTCAAGCTGCCACCAAATGGGTCTGTGGGTGCCGTTCATCATGTAAAGTGTGTATCTGTGGTGGCAAGTTCATCGGCTGTAGTGAGATGGGTGGGTAGGCACAAATTTGTATAGATATAATAAGGGAACTGTACAGTTGGTGGGTGGGTGTGCAAAAGAGGGAGGGTGGCGTTTACTTGGGGTTTGATCGTGGAAAGGGGGGGGTGGGGACGTTTTATTTTATATTATTTTATAATGGAGTTTGACTGTATTCAAGTTTGAAATTTCTGATTTTTTTACACATGAAAAATTAGAAGAAAATAAATTGTAATGTCTGGAGATGGCTATACTGGTAACTGATTTCACAGGCCAGTATATGTGCCATCATAGAATTATGTTGTTGGGTGTTCATGGGATCAGGGATGCCCTTTCTCTGCAGTTTAAGCTCATATCTTCTTCACTGCTAGATCCGCTGATACTGTCTTAACTGTGTGTATGTAGATGGCTTTAGGTAATGTGAAGATCTGAAACTTGCATGCAGCACCAGTCTAGCCTTCAATCGTACTGACTTGTGTCTTGATCACAGTCTTGTATCTCTTAGTCTGTGAGAGAATTTATTTGAGATGGAAGAGGAGGCAGAGTCAAAGGGGAAATTATTTTAAGATGTCTTAACTTATTCTTGTTAGATCAGGGGCTGTTCTCAGTAATCCAGCTAAGATTAATTCCCCAGACAACATGTATTTTGGTGATTCTTGACTGGTGGGATATGAATTGGAGACTGTTGTACCGATATCATCCAAGTGTAGTAGTTCTATTCATGCAAGTTTTGCTTTTGGTGCGCTTCTAAATTGAGTGTATGAATGTGATGCCATTTTGGAAGTGATTATTTAGGCACAATTGTGGCCATATGAATGAATTTTTTATCTAGTTGCTCTGTTGCACACTGTTCTCACTGTTGCACACTGTTTTCTGATGTATTTTATAGGAAAGTCTGTCTGTCTATAGCCTAAATGTTTTCTGTGAGAATCACTGCCGCGCTTTATTTTTTTTTATATGTGGGTTTTGTTGTGCGGTACCTAATTGGCCTGCCTTAGAAAATAACATGCATGCGTGTCTATATGTAAACAGCTTCTATGATAGTTTTTCTTCTTTTTTTTCTTTTGCAGTTCTGAAAAGGTGAGGAGCTACTGAAATGAATCTCTCAACTTCGTGAACTGCAATTTAGTGGCTGATCGAGGCAGGGCCGTGTCTTCATCTCATCTCAGAGACAAATGTACTGTTGGTCTTATGTTCTAAAAGGAGAAAATTGTTTAACAACATGAGTGCATTATCATCAGGGTCAGCAGACAATGGAGAAGTGCAGAATCTTCTGGTTGACCCAGAGACCACTGATCTTGACGCTTGTACAGATGGAGAACCAGAATTGATAAAGACTGGCAAAGATACCTCTGGCTCTGACTCTGAGCCGTTGGTCATAGACCTCCAGCAAAATGCCCTTTTTGGTGATGGAGAGTTGAGGCAACATGAAGCAACTGAAGCTCACAAAACTTCCAGCGACTTGGCTGAAGGAGATCCTGTTATTTCCCGATCTGAAGGCGACTCTTACAACTCCATATCTGTTGCTGGAAACATTCCAGATGTACATAGTGTATTATCCAGCCAGGTGTCAGATCTCTCCAAAGTACAGAATTCAAGTAAAGAGAAATGTGATGATCATGATGGACCTCTGTCTGTGCATGTGACAGCAGTGGGTCCTGTCACAGCTGTTGCAGAAAGTCTGAAAGAGCTTGTATCTAGTGACGGGAACGTTGATCTGAGTTTGAGCAATAATTCCTCAGATACAGCATCAAAAAGAGAATCTGAAAACAGTTACTCTCATGAAGCTTCCGTTATCCCATCTCAGAAAGACATTGAGCTTAGTATTATTACTAAAGACAGAGAAACTTATCAATCTGATGCTTCTGAAAAAAATTCATTAGTTCAGGTCTCTTCTAAACCTATGGAGACTCTGCCTTCAAAGGATGGGGATCTGATGGTAGAGGACATTGAGCCTGGAGAAGATGATGAAGCAGATGAAGCAGATGATGATGTATTGCACATTGATTTGACGTCTAGGTGTGAAGATAATGCTCGCCCTCTGGAAGATAATGAATGCACTAGTTCAGATATAGGATATAGAAATAAGATTTTGAGGCCCACTACTCAGTGTCAGGTAGATGAATCTGAGCAGACTATGGAAAAGTTGTCAGTAGATGGGAGCTCTCTTCCCAAGTCATTTCCTGCCGGCAGCAATGTGGCTGGACAGTCTGTGTCTCTGTCAGAAGCACCTGCCGATGTTAGTGCAGTGCCTAGCATGAGAACTGTTACTGTTAGTTTGTCACCTACCACAGGTACAACTAGGTCCTCAGATACACAACAGATACCAGCCGGACATGGACAGTTGCAGCATCAAGAGGTCAACTATTCTGACAATAGTGATCAACTCCCATCATCAACGTCACCTGAGGTCTTTGGTCACTTCTTGTCGTCGGGGAATCCAAGTGTCTCTGACCAGACCCCTGGATCATTAAATCAACTCAGAGAACCAGTGTCCCCCAACTCCTTGGTCCAAGGTGACTCTGTTTCCTCCTTGAGGTCAAGGGTAGTTGATCAGGTTTTAGGTCAGACCACATCATCACATGACACAGGGGTCAAGGATCAGACCACATCATCACATGACACTGGGGTCAGAGGTCAGGTCACATCACATGACACTGGGGTCAAGGATCAGACCACATCATCACATGACACTGGGGTCAAGGATCAGACAGTATCAGCACATGACACTGGGGTCAAGGATCAGACAACATCATCTCATGACACTGGGGTCAAAGGTCAGATAACATCATCACATGACACTGGGGTCAAAGGTCAGATAACATCATCACATGACAGTGGGAGCTCAGATAATTCCGTGTCATCAACTATAAGTAGATTTTGTCTGTCAACAGTGCCCTACATATCCCCTGTGGCAAACTCGGTGCCTCAAACTGTGGACCAGCCTCTCGTCAGTTCCACAGATCCAGAGGAATTTCAGCCTGTCATTGTGAGTGTGAGAGGGAACTGTGACCTAGGACAGGTTGAGAGCAGTCTGAGCAGGGTCCCAGCTGCAGAAGAAAGCACTGCTTTGAATATAGGCACGGGCACCTCGGCCAATGCTATGGTGGTAGTGAGCAACAAGGTGCGGTTAATGGCTGCACAAATGAAGGGAAATCCCCATGTGTTCCCGGAAATCCTCCCGAAGACTTCTGATTCAAATGATGGGGTACTCATGCCATTTTCACAACAGAAAAGTTTGACCTCATTGCTGACTTTAGCTCAGAAAACTGTTAATGATGCTTGTGTGAAAGGGTCACAGCCTGTGTCCTCTGCAATGACGTTGAGTGGGGTTCCCACCCCAACACCACCGACTACCTCAACGCTTGTGCAGATGATACCGGTGCCATCATTGTCAGTTACAAAGACAACATCAGCCCAAGTGTCAAGCACTCAGAAAACTTCATCCACGACATTTCGTAATGTCCTTAGACCTGTACAGCAGAGTTCTGGGTTGACTTCAGTTATGAAAGTGAGCACAGATAGATCAACCAGTAAAAAGTTTCCCCACACGTCTAATCTTCTGGCTTCTGCTGCTACCACCACGTCTCAGTTCTCTTGCATTTTTCTGCAGGATCCTCGCAGTGTCCAGGTGAAAAACCTTGCTGTTCTGATTCCTCAAAAGAGCCCATCTTTGACATCTTCAGTATTGTTAAATAAGTCAGCTCTTCCTCCCGTAATGGCCAGCACAGCGACAAGCGTCTCTGTCAGCAGCGCTCCCCTCATTGGTGCCACTAATACCCACAGTGCAACCTCAACTTCCACTGAATCACTAGTGAACGAGACACCCCGCAGCCTACTGAACAAAGTGGTGACCAGGACTTTGAATAATTTTGGAGTGGAGCGTGCCGATGTTTTAAACTCTGATATCCTCAAAGTCTCCCCAGCTCCAGCGGAGGAAGGTGACTCTCGTAATTTTGTTTGCTCTGTGTGTAAAGACAAATTTTACTCTAAAGTTGGTCTAGAGTATCATTTGCACAGGAATATTTTCTTGATGGAATATTTTTGTATATACTGTCAGAAAATGTTGTATTTCTATAACAAGTGCCGGTTTTGGATGCATATAAATGCTGAGAGTGCCACACCAATTCAAAGAGTCCATAATGAGATTACCCATCTGAAAGTGAAGCCACAAAATTGTTATTCTGCAAGTATGATTGAAGACTCAGATCCAGTGTTAATGAAAATGTTATCATTGGAAGAGACAGAAAAAGTCTGTCGTGGCTGTAATGAGAACTTTCCCGATCTGGCGTCACTGCAGGACCACCTTATCCAGAACCCTCTACAAAAGGCTTTGCCATGTGCATTGTGTCAGATGAAGCTGCCAACACCTTGTGCCTTAAAAGCTCACACAAAAATACACACTCTTACCCTCTCGTCCGTCTTAGATTTCAGTTGTCCTGAGTGTGGTGTTGATGATCTGAAAGCTTTGTGTGATAATGAAAAGACATGCAGACCAGTGTTTGACCATTTGGATAAGTGCTCACACTTTAACAGGGTTACGACCATTACGTGCAAGTGTAACGCAGTCTTCTTTGATGAGATCTCCATAAAGTATCATTTCTTGACCAAGCACATGCAGACCTTGTACAGGTGCTCCTATTGTGCCATTGCCTTTTTGAATGACTTTCCAAAACTTGTCAGTCACTGTCAGAGTATTCACAAAATAGCTTTATACGAAACTCAACCTGTCCTGTTTTGTTCCTTCTGCAACGTTGCATGCAAGACTTACTTAGAAGTGGGTCAGCATTTGAGTCAGCATTACAAAGTCTGGCGGGCGACAGGGCCTCAATACTCTCGTTGGAAATGTTTTATCTGTCAACAGTGTTTTGTTAGTAAAGAAGAGCTAAAGAAACATGCTGACTCTGACCACACTCATAAGGCCAAGAGGTGCACACTATGTTTCAGTTTGTTCTCAAACCGCCAGAACCTTGTGGATCATATTGTGTTGAAAAAATGTAAGCGAACTCTCCCAGTCAAACTCAATCTCTGTGTCGATCTGCTAGACACGTTAAGTGATGACATTGTGGCGACCAAGATGACTGAATTGGTGTCAGAGATAAAATCGATGCTGGCTAGAAAGAAAAATCCCTTCAGTGCTACAACTCCAAACTCGACAACAAATAATGCTCGGACAGTTACTAACACTAACGTTGTGTTAAGAAAGCATCAGGCTGCCCAGCCAGAAAATAGGTTTCAGTTGCGTGTGGCATTTTCTGATACGCAAGGGCTGAGCAAAGCGATTGCAGGAGGGAGAAAGAGAAAGATTGCTCCCAAGAGAGTAAACCAAGATTCTGAGGTAGATGTGGAGCCTCACCAGTGCCATGCGTGCAAGATTGTAATACGAGGTGCAGAGAATTTCTCCTCTCACTTGACACGTCATGCACTGATTGGCAAGCACATTAGCCTGGATGTTACCCGATGTGTTATTTGTAAGAGGCTAGTGACTAATGCAGCTCTCTCTGCTCACATTCAAAAGCATCAAGAGAAGGGTGTGAAGATCTGTTCTAAATGCCAACGCAGGGATTTTAAAACTATGAAAGAGGCTCTTGACCATGGAAATACATTTTGTGGTTATACGTTTGTTAATGGGATAGGTGAAGTTGTTGACCCTGGTTGTGAAAGTACCACAGTCTCCCAGGGTGAAGGTCAAACTAGTGAAGGAGATGACAATAATGATATAGCGATGGGGGATGCCGTTGAAACGGATGTTGCTGAAGGTGATGGCAACAACTGTGAGAGTATGGAAGATCCCCCTCCTGCTCAGGTTGTGTTATTTCCGTGCTTACTGTGTGGCATGACGTTCGTGAATAAAACAGACCATGACGAACATGTAAGCAGAATGCATGACGGGACGAGAATTGTTTATTACTGTATGGCATGCAAGAAACGTGGTAAAATGAAAATGTTCAAGAAAAGGCAAGTGGTGGTCAAGCACATTGCAGTCAAACACAGATTGACTGGCGCTGCGGCCATTAATAAACTGATTAAACAGGTAGAGCAAAATGTGACAAGTGGCAAAGAGCTGGTAGCGTCTTCTTCCAATTCAGACAAAACAACTGATGCCCCGCCTCCAAAACGTCTACGCATTGAAGCCCAAGGGGATTTTCTGTGTGGCAAATGTGCCTTCTCCTGTAGTGACAGTGAAGAGTTCTCTAAGCACATTTCCAGCCACAATGCCAAGCAGGAGCCCCAGTGCCCAGAGTGTGGTCTCTGTTTCACTGTGGCCTCTGCCATGAACAAACACCTTTTTGCTGTGCACAAGATTAAGGAAATAGACGAATATTTGAAGGAAAAGGGTTTAATTGAGTCAGAAGAGGAGGAGGAAGAAGAAATGGACACACAGCCAGTTCAAGTCTATCCGCTGCCTTGTGTCAGCATTAATGACAATGAGAGTTCAGCTGCTAAACGTAAGACCAGACAAGTTGTTGAAAAGAATCCCTTAGAATGCAATGTGTGCTATAAAGTGTTTGACTCTGAGGCCACCCTGAAGACTCATATGAGAAATCACGGGATGGCTTTCATTAGGTCAAGGAGACACAAAGTGTGACTCAACATACTCTGTTAGTTTGTGTGAATGTGTGTGTGTGTGTGTGTATGTCTAAAAATAGGCAGAAGATGGAATTAAATATTTAGCGTGACAAGCTATATTTTAATATTTTGAACTGTGGGAGGGATGTCAGAATATCTACTGAGAAAGTGGATGAGGTATTGACACCTTTTGTCTTATGAGCCATTGCCAAAAGGTCACCACTTCCTCAGTAGCAGTACGCCAAATTTTAAACACTCATATTTCAGCTTGTAAATTTTATACTTAGAAAGGAAACCCAGGGTTCTTCCTTTGCATGAAATTGTGTTGGCAAGATAACTTTCTTGAGGGTTTTACTTGCAGAGGATGTTTTCTGAGCCTTGTCATTTCGTTGCGGTTGTATCGCTGCACAACATAAAACTGCCTATTGTAGTTGCAATTTTCACAGAAATAGTCTAAATTTTTACTTAGAACACCACACACATGCATGTGGCAAAATGATAGAAGTTTCAAATTCTTCTTGCGATTGTTCTTCAGCTTATCATTGGAGCATTAGAATTTCATGTAACTTGTATTGTAAGCCAAGACCTCTTATAATTTTGTTTTGGTGCTAAGAAGCAATTGCACAGTCTATTTATTTTATTTCTTATCAATGTTATAGTGGTGGCTCCAGTACCTAAATAATGCATTGGGCTAATCTTTGCCCTCTCAATTCAGAGGTGCATCAGGATACAATTGAGCCTGACCAGTGCCTTATCATGTGTGAGATCCAGTGTCGCATGTTGTTCTGCCTTATCATGTTCCTTTGAAGTGGGGAAGAACTCCAGTTTTGTGGGTTTCATAGGAACTTTCTCAATACTGCAAATGAGAATTTCATTGGTTTGCTTGACCGGTGCCTGTGTTTTAGTTAATTAGTGGTTAGGCTCTCCACTGTATCACACAAAAAACCTGAGTTCATTTCCCGAGTGGGGAGAATGTTTATTGAGTGTCTCTGTCTTTCGTCTGGGATTCTGCATCCTTCTAATCTGGGGTTGACCTAGACAGGTAGAGTTGGAAACCCACCTCATAAATGATCTAAATTGTGTCAATGGGGGCATGAAACACTAACAGTAAAGTAACATGTATTATATTAAAAATAAAAACAGAATTGCTGGTGATGAGGTCCTGATCCTCTTTCATGTGTCTGCTGGATGTCTTGGTCTTTGATGAATGGGTGGTTGGCGTGTGGTCTAGTGTGGTTTGTTTCTATTTCTTATACAAAATCGATCATCATTATCTCTTCTGCTTTTCTTTGTATGTTACAAATTACGACTTAAACCTTCAGCACTAATACCCCCCGGGGCAATGCCACTGACTGTAGTGTCTTTAGGCCATTCCCAAAAGGGGGACATATCTCGTTCAAGCATAGTAGAGTTGTAAATGGGCTGATTCATGTCACGCTCATAACTGTGCCTGATCTGCAACAGGGAACTGCTGCTTTTTCTTTCCTGATCCTTACTATTGTCATTTTCCTCTACTTCTTTTGTATGTTTGTCACTCTCTTGTGACCTGCTATTTTGGGGTGCCTTGATAGTCGAAGCAGACTTTGTGCTGTTGAAACTAGAGAGATGAGCAGTCTAAGTCTGATTCCCTGTTAAGACTTCTCTGTTGACATCTATCCCTTGGCGCTCATATGACCTTATGCAGTTGCGAGCGCCGTAAAACCCTGTACTATAAAAAAAATAACACGACCTACTTGTATTGCAAGTACAGGTACCATAAAACTCTTGCTAAAACTAAAAGTAAACTTGGTCTTTGATCTGTTCTCAATTTTATTCTGAATGTTAGGTCCCACCTTTCTGAAAACTTTTTTCAATTACAATGGGTTTTTTCCTATTTACTTCTGTAACATTTACATGAATTTCAATGTACATCATGTTATATCCTGCTTTATGTACACATCGCCATGGGCTTGTAATGATAATAATAATTATTATTATAATTATAATTGCATTTACAGCGCATATCCAAGCTCTACAGCATGCTCTATGCGCTTTACAAGTATTATTACCCTTGCAGACCCTAGAACACTCAGGAACATTCTCGTCTTCCCAGAAAGCAAACAGTGCAAGCTTCGGATTTAATGCACCCAAACACTAACAAACTGACTAGAACTTTCACTTTCACTGTCTATAGCCAGGTACACCATATCCACATGGGTGAAGTGAGAAAAGTTCATGTAAAGTGTCTTTCCCAAGGACACAACTTTGCCCCCTGACTGCTGGAACCCACGACTTTACAGTTGTGAGTCCGAGAGCTGGACTATCATCACAATTGTCCGAGTGGAGTTTTTTTTTTCAGCGTTCAAATTATTGGTGTAAAAATGCTTGTTACTTGATTGATAAGAATCCTCGTTATTGCAGGGTTTTCTTTCGTGTAATGAAAATCCTTTTATTGAAATATGTCCTCTTTGCTCAAGTTATAAATAGGGTTGATAAATAAGCACTTCTTTTTAAGGTGTTCTCAAGAACGAAAAAAAAAAGATGTGGCTTGTTGTGTTCTATTAAGACTTATGTTGGGTGCTTGATGTCAATGTGAATTTGATGTGTGGATTATACAGTCAGGCAGAGATAACTCAAAACACTTTGGGTATTGACAAATGTGTTCGACACATCCATAATGTATTTGGGATACCCAGGAACAAAAAATTAAAGAGATCATATTCATCTATCAGTTGGGGAATGGCAAATTGTATGAGCTATCCATGATTTAATTTTTATCCACACTCTTGTTGTCTGAGCCCGTCTGTAACAATAAAAAGTACTGGTAGGATACATCATATAGTTTTTACAACCCATAAAAGTCCAGAAAGCTTGTAAGTAGACCTTACTGGTTCGGACAATCATGTTCCATTGCCTGAGTATTCGTTCTGGGTATTTCTGTTTTTTTTTCTTTTTTTCTCAACTCAGTCTACGACTAAGTGAAATGTTTTCCCTGTAAATAAGTACATATGGATATTATGTTTTGGGAGATGAGAAATACCCAGGTGAAATAAAATGGTATTTTTTTCACAATGGTAATTTGTACGTCTTGATTGAAGTTATATTTCTCTTTCTAGGTTGCCCTCTCTCTCTCTCTCTCTCTCTCTCTCTCTCTCTCTCTCTCTCTCTCTCTCTCTCTCTCTCTCTCTCTCTCTCTCTCTCTCTCTCTCTCTCTCTCTCTCTCTCTCTCTCTCTCTCTCTCTCTCTCTCTCTCTCTCTCTCTCTCGCCTCTCTGCCCCCTCCTCTCATTCTCTCTTTGTCTATAATCTATCTCTCAAAGTTTAGATTATTTTTATTTCTCTTTGGTGGTGATAGATTTAAACAAAATGTATGTTGTGTGTGTAGAGTTAAACATAAATTTTGTTACAAGTATGGAGAAAAACTCTGGGGTGGGCAGGGGGGGATGTATGAATAGTAATGGTATAATTTAGGAATAACAATAGGCCTACTTGTTTAGTTCTTGTTATGGACACGGTTGGCACCCTAAACCTTGGATCGTTGCAGTTGCCTACACTGAACATCGGTGTCTGTGGTGTGGCGATTTGGCTTTTTGCTGTTCCAGGCAGGAAAGCTGAGTTTGAGTCCTGGGAAGGGAAAGTTTTCTAAAAGTAGTGAAAGTACTTGTTTCGGCCGGCACTCTAATTACTTTATTGTGTTGGAAGTGCCGTAAAACTCTTACTGAAACATTACATGTTATCTAGTATTTCCATCTGATGTGATGTTGTAATTTGTATCCCAGTCAGTCCAGGATGGCCCTGACGTGTAGCGATGAAGGATCCCACTTTCTCAATACATGACATAATTATGTTGCTAATTTGTGTTGATGGGGCATAATGATAAAGCACAAAAAGTGATAAGCCCAGTACCCGGTACATTTAAATATAATATAATATATATATACCTCTCTCCCCCCATGGAAAAGGGAGGGGTGGGGGGGTTGAATTGAGTTTATCGACCATCTCCATCCTGCATCTTGGATTTTATAATTACAGTTACAGTTACAGTGCTGCCTCTTTATAATGACCTTCGATTTAACGACATCCTCTGTATAGCGACATGGTAGTCAGGTCCCGATTTTTTTCTTTATACTGGTATATACACACACATACATATAGGCTATCTCATTAAATTAGTAATTTTTGGATGCCTCTCTGTAACGACAACTCTCTATTACGACTTTTTAATGGTCACAACAATGTTGTTATGGAAAGGCTGCGCTGTATTAGACTAATCATATCCCGCATAACCCTGGTTGGCCCTGGCTGGAGGGAAGACGCAGCTTAGCTCTCAAATGATCATAGTCATAGTCATATCACATTGTCAGTGACAGAGTGAGTTAGCATAGGCGATCAATGCAATACATTTGTGTACATAATACATGATGTATTATGTATTAATTATCATGATACAATCATGTTGTTAGACACGAGAATCTTTACGTTCCAACTTGGGAGCCAAGCTTGAAGCCCTAACGAGTTACCCCTGAACTTGGGTTTGTGAGGAGTTCATGCATGGACTGGTGTCTAGCATGACATCAGGGGTTTGGTATTTACGGACAGGGTGAATGAGGCTCACTGAGCCGTAACACTAACAGCCACATGCTAGAGAATGTCCGAGTCAGTGGCTCTTGACTTTTGTTATCCATTGGTGAGTGGCGTCGGTGGCCAAGTGGCAAGGCTACCGCGCCGGACCCGTATTCTTGAGACTGCGGATTTTGAGGGTTCGAGCCTCAGCTCGGTCAGACGCTGTGTCCTTGGGAAAGGCACTTTACACGCATATCTCATTTGGCTCGGTCCTTTTGGAGATGGACGTTAAATTCGGAGGCCCCACCTCTTAAATAACCTAAACATTGTTGATAGGGGTTTTACACCAATTCCAACACACACACACACACACACACACACACACACACACACACACACACACACACACACACACACACACACACACACATATATATATATTTTTTTTATATATATATATTTTTATATATATATATATATATATATATATATATATATATATATATATATATATATATATATATATATATATATATATATATATATATATATATATATATATATATATATATATATATATATATATATATATATATATATATATAATATATGTACCATTTCACTTCATGTATTTCCACTGGTAAGCAGCCAATATGACAATAGACTTTCATACATGATGTACTGTGGGGCAACCACCGAGTTGTCTTGGCCCAGACCCTCAGACCCTAGATAGGGGGCTCTCGTGGCCTAGAGGTTAAGGAGTTTGCCTCTTATTGAAAGGTCCCGGGTTCGAATCCGGGTAGCAACGAAAACATTTTCTTCTCTAAAATTGTCTCCTTTCACTACCTTCTTTCCTTCTCTCTTGCAATATGCTGTCGCCTGCTTTCGTTTCCACTTTCTTCCCCAACCCCCTCACCTCCTTTGCCCCCTCCTCTGGGCTCCTGACTCTTTCTGCATCCTTGCTACTGCTACTCCTTGGCTCCTTCTTTTCTTACTGCTGTCTTTCAGCCACACCCCTGATCTTCTGGTGAAAAAGATCTACACCTAGCCTTCTCGGACAAGGGCAAAATCTTGGAGGTCCCGTGTGCAAGTTGTGCACGATAAAGAACCCTTGGTGGTCTAAAATCGATAAGAGTAGGCTTCGGCCGCCGGGCAAAATTCAAAATTTCCTACCATTTGAAAATGTTTGGTGTGTCCCGCGCGCTCATATTCATACGACATTGCATTTGCGAGCGCCGTAACCCCCCCCCCCCAAACCCCCCCCCCAAAAAAACAACAACCAACAACAACAAAACAAAAAAAAAACAAAAACAAAAAACAACAAAACCAACAACAAAACAAACCTCAACAAAACAACAACAACAGCAAACGAAACAAACCGAGATAGCTGGGACTGTGTGAGGTTTTGGCGATACACCCAGGCAGTCTGTCTTCAACATGGATGGCAGGCATTCTGACAACTTCATACGCCTAAACATACTAATCTGATCGTCTTTTCAGAGCTTTTCTTGGTCTTGCCGTGCCATCAAATCCATTGTACCTAGGCGAGAGAGTGAGTCTGATGTTTGTGCCAAGAATCATAAACAAACCTGTTATGTATCTAATCATTTCACTTTTCTCGGTGAAATGGTATAGGTTTAACGCCCCTATCAACACTATTAGGTATTTAAGAGGCGGGGCCTCCGAGTTTAACGTCTATCTCCGAAAGGCTCGAGCCAAATGGGAAATTCGTGTAAATTAAAAGTGCCTTTCCCAAGGACACAACGTCGGACCGAGCTGAGGCTCGAACCCCCGAAATCCGCAATGTCAAGATTACGGGTCCGGTAGCCTAACCACAAGGCTACCGACGCCACTTCTTTTCTCTGTAGTCTATGCCCATCAAAATCATTTGGCGATGGATGAGTGTGCTGACAACAGGCTGTGAGCTGTTAGCACAAACCTGCATAGATCTACATGTAGGTGGCCATGAGGGTTGGTCGTTTCTTTACCGAATTGAGGTAAAAGTGAAGGTGTGATCCGGTAGCACCCATGGTATCTGAGCAGCCTTACTGTTCACCCCACAAGGGGAAGGGTCTGGAAAAGAAGCCATTATTATAATAAAGAAAGCTGACTTCATTTACTCAGTAGTCAGACTGTTTCTGCACGATCAGTAGGGATGCCATGCCACAATTATGTGGCCGAAACAATAAAACAAAACTGATAAAAATTGGTTGCTGGAACATTCGTACACTTCAGTTCATGTAGGATTACTACAGTGCAGTCTCTCTATAACGACATCGTCTGGACCAGAAAAAAAAATGTCGTTCGAGAAAGTTGTCGTTATAGAGAGGCAACCAGGATTAATACATGTATTACTAACGATATAAAAGGAAAAAATGGGACCTGGACACCGTGTTGCTATACAGAGGATGTCGCTCGAAGGTCGTTATAGAGAGGCTGCACGTAGTATAATGGCTCCAATCTTGAAAGGACAGCGATCATTCCAATGGAGCTCAGCTTTTATAACCTCAAAATCGTTGCTTCAGAGACAAAGTTGACAGTCTGCAATACATTATTCTGTGGTCCCAACTCAATTGTACGGTGCCGAGACCTGGGCGGTTTACCAACGCCATGCCAAGAAGCATATTATATTCATTTCCACATATAATGCCTCAGGAGAATGATTGGCAGTAAATTTTTATGACCAGATATTACCAGCTACCAAATTTCGCAAAAAGGCAAATGCCGACAGTCTGTTTCCTAAGCTCTAAAGGACCCAAAAGGATGCTTGATTTCAGAATGCCAAAACAAAATCCCTAATTTGATTATATTCTGAACCGTCCCCCGGGAAGCGTAAAGTTGGCGCCCCTCCCCCCCCCCACCCCCGGGAAAAAGGGCTACAAAGTTAAAGACACCCTGAACATTTTTCTGATGGACTTCAGCATAAATTCTTCGACATGGGAGAGCCTATAGCTCCTGACATAACCATCCATATTTTGGAGAGCAACAGTCACAGTGGGCGGCAATTCATATGAGTATGAGGCTTCACAAAATTTAATAACAAATCTGAAACCAAGAGAGAAGCCCGCAAGCTGCACACATCCACAAGTGGAAATATAGCTTTTGAATGCTTAAAATGCGGCAACATTCTTTCAGCCAGACTGAAAACCTTTAATTCTTCTACCTTTATTTCGTTTGAGAAAAATTTACTTTGCGGATGCATCGGTCATCGTCTGACATTGACGGACGAACTATAATTGTTATTATTTTTTGTTATTTGTACTATTGGGCTACTATTATAAAGTTACTGTGACATTCAATCAATTTCGATAAAATATGATTACATGTACTGACATGAACATACTCCCCCCTCCCCCAAAGCGCAAAAAGACCAGCTGATTTAATGTGCTTATAGTTTTACTGATTTAAGTATTATGATAATGATGTGTAACTGACTGTGTACCCGCTTTTGCATCTCGCTGCAATACACAATGTTCATGAAGTATTGCGTTGATCAAGACTGCCCTCTGTGTTATATTATAACGTTTGGGCTCTTCACTTTTTCAATCACAAGATGTTAGTTCATTCCCTAATGGGAAGTTTTTAATTATTTTTTAGTGTTTATCATTTTTTTTTTTTTACATCTATTGTTTTATGGCGCTCGCAACTGCATAAAGTCACATGAACGTGCGGGACACACCAAACATTTTCAATTGGTAGGAAATTTTGAATTTTGCCCGGTAGGCGGCCAAAGCCTACGCTTATCGATTTTAGACCATCAAGTGATCTTTAACGTACGCAACTTGCACACGGGCCCTTCGAGATTTTTCGCCCTTGTCCGAAAAGGCTAGGTGTAGATCTTTCCTACCAGAAGATCAAGGGTGTGGCTGAAAGACAGCAGTAAGAAGAAGCCAAGAAGTAGCAGTAGAAAGGCTGCATAAAGAGTCAGGAGCCCAGAGGAGGGGGCAAATGAGGTGGCAGGGTGGGGAAGAAAGAGGAGACGAAAGCAGACGACAGAACATTGCTAGAGAACAGGATTTGTGTGTGTGTGTGTGTGTGTGTGTGTGTGTGTGTGTGTGTGTGTGTGTGTGTGTGTGTGTGTGTGTCTATTCTTCACGTTAACTGTGTTGGTTGGGCGTAGAACAAGTTCCATCTTTCAATCAGGCTAGATCTAGATCTTCTTACGATACGGATGCAGCTTTTTCACAGCAGCCAACAATAAAAGCAGAGAAGTCAGATCCTGTATTGTACATGTCATGATCTTTATTGTTTGTAATTTTAAACATTTTTTTTTAGTTTTATGAGTTCTTTCAAGTTAACATCAAAACAATTCTAATATAGTGACATTCAACGTTGAAATGAAGTTCAAACAAATAGATGAAAATAGGAATATATGTAAAGCGTCTTTGCTCATGAGGATGATTAAGTATTACGGAGTTCTGTCCCCTGCTCACAGAGGCTGATGCCCAACAACATAATATTATATAAAAGAAAGGCTACAGCTTACAACTAAAACACAGAAACTCACATTCACTGTCTGTCCTCTGTACGTATTGGTTCTTTTTACTAAATGCAATTTAACTCTAATGCCCACAACAAGAAGTACATGTACTGGCATTAAAAAAAAATGTTAACTCTACACTACGAATTTTGCAAAAGGCAATTGCCGCAATACAAAGAAAGTAAACCTTCTAAGTTGAATCTATTATTTTAACATTTTGATACCCCTGTCCCCCTTAAAAAAACAAAAACAAGAACCCAAACAATTAAACAAATTTAATGTTCAAATAAGAACCAATTGTCCCTTGAAGTTTAAGCTTGAATGGTGTACTGTAAGCTTTCAGCATTACGGTACATTAGTATAACAATATTTTGTACTCCAAATGCGACAACTCCCTGATGTAGTTCATGTAATAACTGAAAAACCAAACGTGCACACTTTAATAGTTAAGCGGTCCCATGGACTAACACTACTAACAGTTGTATTGTAATTTTATAAAAGACAATTGTGATGCATACTGAAATCAGAATTAAGAGATTATGATGCATTGTACAATATTATGTATCTTTGATACTTTTTGGTTCTCTCTGGTATTGTTTTCTTACCACTACAGTTTCTCATCCCCAATCAAACTTCACATCACGAGAGACCTGTTTTAAAGCGTACAACTCTTGCAGCTCTTGGTTTAGATTCTTGAGTGTTGAGGTATCCATCTGTCTCCTGCCCGGGCAGTATTGCATACAGACGTAAGCCATTTTTGAGGCCTTTGAGATACGTCTGTATGCAATACCTGGGATATTCTGAAGTTTTATATTAAAAGACTGTATATCCAGTTTTGGACGAAATTGAGTTATCGATTCCACCTGATAGAAATATAAAACCAAGCGAACGTTTCTGTTTTAGTTGGTCTCGATATCTTAATAAATAACGCGGGAAACGTGCTTTGAAGAATTCCAAAGGTGTTTAGAGGCAAAAATGTGTTATTTTTTCTTTCCTGAACATTTTAAGAAAATGGATATACAGTCTTTTAAATTAAAACCCCAGTGTTGTGTCCCGAACAGCCCTGGTTAGCCGCTGACAGTAGTGACAGGCAGAGCCGTAACGATCTGCCTTCTAAGTCTATCAATTCTGAATTGCGTCGATGGAGGTGTAAAACATAGAATTTTACAATTACAACTTTTGGCAGTTCTCATACTAACTTTTGACATTTGTACATGTATCGGCAACATAGCTGAACGGCGCTGTATTACACACATGTATAATCGCTATAGTGCGTTACATTGCATCTGTTTTGTGGTTATTGAGGCCGGAGATAAGGATGAAATCCCACTAGAAAGGGCCCCCCTTGTACTTGTACGAAATGTCATGTTTTTGTTTATCCAGCTGGGATGGCCGGTCGTTGGAGAAAGTGGACTGAGTCTATTCTTTAGTCCTTGCAAAATTCTACTACTACTGGTACAAATTGTTACCTCAGCCACTGCTATTTTCAACCGGACCAAGCACATAAATTTCCTGTTTGATTTTGATCCACAACGACCCCAGAAAACTACATGTATACTCCTAAGGTTTACTCTTACAAGACAACTGAAAACTGGCAAGTTTTCATGTAGCACACATGTAATCCCCCACCCCACCCCATAAAACAACAACAACAATAACAACAACAAAAAAAAAAACCAACAAAAAAACCAACAACAAACCAACAACAAAAAACCACCCCAGAAAAAAACCCTTTCAAAATCTACAAAAACCCAGAGAGGTAGCTTTCAAAATAAATGAAATATCAATCGAACTTTATCCATTTACTTTAGAAACTTTGATCTCGCAGTGTATCTCTGTGTAATTACTGTACTCTTTCACTTCGTGAGTTCGGCCCAAGTGAAACAGAGGACGACGATGATTGAGTTTATGAATGTGTTAGTACTGTAGCTATTGTAGCCAATGATGCATAAATGATTCTATTGGTATCACTTTAGCTGGATATTGTGCTAACAATTTATACGATAGTGTTATTGAAGCTCGTAAGCTAGATGATCCTCAGAAAACAACAACAACAACAACAACAATAACAACAACAACAACAACAAATACACAGCTTATCTTTCATCTCTCACTCTGGCTTGCAGTTTTATACGCACAGACTGGACAAAAAGTGACACTTTATTTCAGTTACGCTCCTGTTTTCCGAGGAAATGAAACAGACAGAAGATCACGAAAAGAATGGTACCAATATACAAAGCATATTTTGAGGACAAACAAACAAATAAACAGAGATACATGTACACCATTTTGTGAATATACTAGGTAGTTGGTTCTTGGTTGGAAACTGGGGGCGGGGGTGGGGGGGGGGGGGGGGGGAGTCGAAAGTTGGGTACACTGAACCGCGCTGTTGGTACTCTGTTTGAAAACTACACCAGAAGCGTATAAGGTAAATGTATATTGTATTGTACAAGTAATGGGTACGCATTTAAAAAAAAAGATTAAAAATTCACGATACTAATTGTTATCAAAGCTCTCTCATCCACACCAATGTATTATCTGAAGGACAAATTGCTAACTATGTTTCGCTTTCACTTGTTCATCAAGCATACTTCAACATGTTTACACGTCGACGGCGTTGTGCTCTAATCGTGTACGTGGGGGAAAATAGATCAACGTGTTATTGCTCTGCGATAACCCAACCATTGCTGACGTCGATCTACAGGTCCTCAATAAAAATCAAGAGTCGACGGCTTTTTTTAACGCTCCCATCAACACAATAAGATCTTACTGGAGATGGGCTTCTGACCATGTCTGCCAGGGCCAACCCGGACTGAGAAGGACACAATATCCTAACAGAAAGTGAAAGAACACTCGATAATGATTTCCTCAACTCGGGAATCAAACTCAAGTCTCCTGCATGTGACAGCGAAGCCACTAACCGCTACACCACAGACGTCGGTGAGTCGGTATGTGCTACTTGCATACACATTAAGCCTAGAAATTAAATTAAAAGAAGTCGAGGGTCATCTTTCGTGTATTCTCTCATCATTTACAGCATGAGGTGTTTTTAGTGTGTTTTACTTTGTTTTGTTTTGTTTTCTTGTTGGAAACTTTCCAAGAAACACAGTTAGAGCATAACGTCATCAATGTTGTCATTCGTACCTTGCAAAACTCCGATAGTGATCACAAAAGTGGTCAGGCAAGGTCATCACGAAAGCGTTATAACATCAACTTACAAAATAGGCGAGCGTTCAAACATCCAGTTTTGTGGACCATAATATAAATGTACGAACAATCTGTCTTTCTCAGATCTCTTATCTTACAGAGGGAATATAATGAATGTCGTATACACAGCGGCTTTAGTTTTTGCTATACATGGTAAACGTTAAGAGCTAGCACATACACACACATACATTGTATATCATAATATTGTTTTTTATATTCTTAAATATGACTACAACTTTTACGTCCTCTTGTGCCCTATTTCACATAAACCTTACGGTAATTTAAAAAACAACAACACAATTCATTCGTTTAAAAACAGTTACTTACAGCCACAGCGGACACACAATTTAGGTATACGATGCAATATATATGCAGACAAATTGAAAATCAAAGGCCTAACTCGTGTACATGTGTAAAATGTAATGTGTTCTTCATTTACAGTGCACTGTATTCATTGGGTCAAATGTGTACAGAGAGGGAGAAGATAACGTAATGTTGACCTACTGAGTCAGTCTTTTATTCTTAACGTGGTAGAAAAAGTACGTCATAATAATAATATGTCTCTCTTTATGACAGCAATAGTCTTGGAAGAGAGGGACCCGTCCCCTCTGTGGAATGGTTGGGCACTGTCTTGCGATATGCGGTGTGCTTTCTGATTACACGAACATGTACATTACACTTGTGACTTTTAATGGTTCCGTTTTGACTCTCAGTCGGATATGCTTAGTGTTTGAAGCAACTCCTCGTCCGCGGTTTCCATACACCGCAACTGCCAGCTGACACGAAGTTTCTTTTCATTCTTTTTACAGTTATAGTTAAAGCTGTGTTTCTTAGTAATAATACCATTTTTTCAGTCTGTTTGAAGATTACGTGGGCCTACTGGACATTTTTTGAATGACACCATAGTCAGCCTATCTTGTTTCGAGTATGCGCTCTTGGACCAGTGGACCTTTATTGGAGTTCTTGGTTACAATATTAGGAAATAATTTGAAATCTGTCAAAATCACAAAGAAAATAAGCTTACACGTACTAGAAGCTGAATAAAATTCCGACACGTACGTCTAATGAAAATATAATAATGTGTTTAGTTTTTCATAACAATATGTGACAGCCACATAACCC
>NW_004798364.1:104504-108076 GCF_000002075.1 Aplysia californica
ACTCCCCCGTAAAAAAACCCAACAAAACCCAACAAAAAAAAAGCTAAAAACGCTGATTCAGCCACCCACCCTTGACTCACGGTTATCCAAACAACTCTGAACCAAGGCTGAAGTGAACAGCGGGCGCTCACAATTTTTTTTAAAAGTGGACATGGAAAGCAACGGCTCAATTCTTGAGTGTTTCATAACGATACCTGTAGAGATCGAAGCCTATAATTGTATACATTCTTAAGCTAAAAAATCCTGAAAATCCGGCTTCGTCATGCTTTTAGGAATATTGAATACTTGTATCAACTTCTTTTTGAATTCTTGGGATTGAAAAAGAATATTATTATGTGATGTCTTTTTTTTAGAAAATGCTTTTTTTTAATTTTTAAAGTTTTCCCCTGGTTGTTGAAAATCATAGAAAAGTAAGTGCAGCCACTCGGGCAGAGTTCAAATCTTTAAAAACTTCCAACCGTAAAGAATATTATTATCCTTTTCACACCTGCTGTAGATAGTAGGATAATACCTCCCACCTTCCATGAGTCCAAACGTATGAACTTTTGCCTCTCCTATTGGAGCAGAATCGCAAACTCGGGTGAGAGATTAATGGCAAGGTTTTTCGGAGTCGTTTTTGTATCCAAATCAGCCCAGGTAAAACATGACAGGTAGGATTTTTTAAAAAAGAAATTGATTCGATGGTTTTGGGTTAAACTATTGCATCTATCATATCATTAGTGGCGTTGGTAGCCTAGTGGTTAGGTTCTCGGACTCGCAACCGTAAGGTTGTGGGTTCGAATCCCGTCAGGGACCTGACGTTGTGTCCTTGGGAAAGGCACTTTACACGAATTTCCCTCACTTCACCCAGGTGGGAATGGGTACCCGGCTATAGACAGCGAAAGATCTTGTCAGTTTGTTAGTGTTTGAGCGCTTAATCGGCTGCTTGCACTGTATGCTTCCCGGGAAGCTGAGAATGTTTCGGAGTGTTCTATGGTCTGCTGGGGTAATGATATAGTGTAAAGCGCATAGAGCCTGCTGTTGAGCGGGGATATGCGCTATACAAATGCTATCTATTATTATTATTTATTATCGGATGTTGTACTGTTCTATTGTTTGCTGGGTTTCTTTTTTTTTAGTGTAAGACTTATAAGAGTTTTAAAGCGCTTGCAACATAGATGAGTCTTACAAATTAAATGTGAGGCAGTGTGGTGAAATCAGGCACTAGGCAAAATAACGAAATCGGAGAAACGCTTTATCCAGCCAGTTTGGACATTTTTATTGATTTTACTTAACCTCTTTCATGTCCATACAGAAACACATGTCCATGTTAATTGTACTGAAAAACATTGACTAAAGGCACAAAATAATATGTGAAGCAGCGTGGTGGAATCAGGCTCTCGTCAATTTTTGGGCATATAGAGTTATTGGTATCATCTTAAAGATTGTTCACATGTCTTTATTTGGATGAAAAAAATATCCCTTTATCTTATATACAAGTCGAGATATTTGCGAAAGAAGGAGGTGGGGGGTCACCTGTTTTCAGAGGTAAAATTTGTGAAAAAAATGGCCGCCAAAGACTAGTTATTCACTTAGCTTAAGAGTCCGTGGAAACAGAAAATTTACATTTTTTGTGCTTTTAATCAACGTTTTTCAGAAAAATTCACACAGAAATGAGTTCTTTAATGGATATGAAAAGTGTTGAGCCAAAAAATACAAATTCGATAATGCCCCACATATGTCATTTTTCAGTTTTCAAAAACTCTGTAGCTATTGGATTTACAAAACTTTGGCTGCCATTTTCTCGCTAATTTCACCGCTGAAACCAGGCGACATCACTCCCTTCTTCTGTTGCAGATATCTTGAGTTCTATTCAAGGATAAATGGATTTTTATTTCATTGGAAGCAAGGCAAATAAATCAGCTCTCACAGGATACCAATAACTCCACATGCCCAAAAATTGACGAGCGCCTGATTCCACCGGGTCATGACACAAAAATGAATACTGAAGATTATAGTGTTACTGGAGAGGGACATACAAAGAAAAGAAGGAGCAGAGAGAAGGACCATGGTTCGCATGCTTATAAAAGAAATACTAAATGAAAGTGAAAAAGTGATATTTATTGTTCTCCGTCTGCAGGTTAAGTTCACAGTAGCATACACACACATGTACATACTTATATGATATGAATACACAATAAATTACATACGTACAACAAGCTTATTTCATGAACGCAAGTCCAAACACGACATCACAAGAATGTTCAAGAAAGCAATCGATCAACACGCCGTCTTTAGTCGCCACTGCCCAGGGGCTTGTTGAGATCTTGTTATTGTTGTTGTTGTCGTCAAATCCCTTTAGCAGCGAGCATTTCGCTCTAGGCAGCGCAATGCCTCCCTCAAATAACCACATGTCCTTGTCATCAGATGGTCAGCGCCAGAGTAGAGCAGGCTTTGTAAGTCTGTAGTTGTTGAGATCTTAAAGTGTTACAGCGTCTTTTTCGAAGACATTCCCCCCCCCCAGGCGTCTAGACTGGAAAACAATTCAATTAAAAAGGACCCCAAAACAGGAGTGCCGAACATTCGACCTTTCTGTCACCCGGTCAAGTTATTGAGTAGAGGTGCTTAATAAGGGGATTCCGTATCCTAACATGAACAAAACAAACAATCATCACTAATTATTGGAGTGTGTGCCTCAGTTCAGAGCAATATTCGGTGCCCATCTGAAAAAACAAAACCCCAAAACTTACAAGCGCCCTTACCAAACAAAACCACAGCGGTTGTTGAAGTAACCATTCTGTGCACAATTTCTTTGGTTTAAAGTAGGAAGAAGACATCTCGCAAGAGAAAGTGAGGGGGTGGCATGGTACAACTGCCCTTGTGTATGTTACACACATACGAGTAGCCTTCAGTGCGAAGGACTCAATGGAAACACTTGTGATGCCATTGTTTAAAAGTTTTGAGACGTCATAAAAATGTACAGACCCACACTGCTGTTTATCATAGTCTGTAAAACCTGTAGCATATCGTTTGTCTTTTTGCACTTGTACATTCAACCTCTGCAGGATAGTTTCACTTCAAATATCAGTGCTAGATCTATACATATATCAATATGAAAAATTACGTATCTGATGGGAGTTTTTCCATTGAACCCTTCATAAATTATGAAGTCTATGTCATACTGTGTATTATAAATTCCCTTGTATACGATTGTACCATTTATGTTGCAGTTCTAAAAGAAAGTTACACACATTCACTTAATTTATTCGACCTTGTCATCATTGATTGCCAGGCATATGATTATACCCTTTCTGCAGACATATACATATTAGTTCAAGGGTGATATTTTGGTACACATGTGAGACTACAAGGCGTGCTGGGCAAGAAAACTATACATATAATATGCCAACAGATTTTTTATTTTATCATTATCGCAGGATATGTACCTGATCAGTTTCTGTTCCCTACTTTGGCTTTGGCTGTTGAAATCGTGACTTAAGATTTGGTGGTTTTTGCAAAAACATTTCTTGCTGAGAAAGGAATAAAAGCAAAGTCACAAGATGTAGTCAGGACTTAACAACTAACCCCCCCCC
>NW_004798364.1:108176-112284 GCF_000002075.1 Aplysia californica
CCCCCCCAACCTCCGTTACCATACCTCCCTCCCCCACTTTCCCCCTCCAAAAAAAAACCCTCCGTTGTATCACGTGACTATCCGTAGAGGTCAATGTGTGTGTGGGCGTGGTGTGGTGGGGAGTTGTGTCACGTGACCAACTGTAGAGGACGCCAGTAAGTGTGGGTGCGGTGAAGAGTGTTGTGGTGTGGTGGGGAGCCGTGTTGGGTTGTTGGAAGTTACATATTGTGACGTGGTGGGAAGTTATGTCACGTGACCAGTCGAAGAGGTCATTAAGTGTAGGTGTGGTGGAGAGTTGTGCCACCTCGTGCAATGGGTAGTTGTATCACGTGTCGTGGTGGGAAGTTGTGTCATGCAGTGTGGTAAGTTGTTGTATCAGGTGACGTGGTGGTGATTTGTGTCACGTCGCGTGGTGAGAAGTTGTGTCACGTCAGAAGTCAAGATATCATGGTGATGTGTCGTGTGGTGGAGACTTTGTGTCACGTGGCGTGGTAGGGAGTTGTTTCACGTGACGTGGTGGGGAGTTTTCTTACGCGACGTGGTGGGTAGTTATGTCACGTGGCATGGTGGGTAATTGTGCCACGTGGCGTGGTCAAGAGATCATGGTGATGTTGTCGTTCCAGGACACCCGTCGCTTGTGTCGCTTGTTCCTCCGTCCTCGCTGGGTCGCTGGTCTGTGTGGTTGGGGGGGGGGGGGGGAGAGGAGGCAGAAAGATTATTGTTAGTAGACTATTATGTATATAATATGTTATATATACATACATACATACATACATACATACATACATACATACATATATATATATAATAAAAATAATTTAGAGTAGTAGTATAGGGTGTTAGTTGCGATCGCCGTAAAACCCAATACTACTACTATAAATTATATTATTATAATATTACGGTACTGGCAGCACAGAACATAAATGGATAACGAGAAAAGATCCGGATAATTAATATAAACGTTCTTTTTCTTCTTTTAAGATTTGTATTGATTTACTGGTTGATTGATTTATTTACTATTTATTTTATCTTATTGAGAGAGAGAGAGAGAGAGAGAGAGAGAGAGAGAGAGAGAGAGAGACTGAGAGAGAGAGAAAGAGAGAGACTGAGAGAGAGAGAAAGAGAGAGAGAGACAGACGGACAGACAGACAGACGGACAGACAGACAGACAGGCAGACAGACAGAGAGATAGAGGGGGAGGGATAGAGAGAGCATAATAATAATTATCATTATTGCAATTATCATTAGTACTGATATACAAATCTCAACTCTACATATTATCTATAACATTTACCTATAGTCAATGGGACAACTCTGCAACATTTACCTGTAGTCAATCTCTCTCACTCTACAACATTTACCTGTAGTCAATGGGACAACTCTACAACATTTACCTGTAGTCAATGGGACAACTCTACAACATTTACCTGTAGTCAATGGGACAACTCTACAACGTTTACCTGTAGTCAATGGGACAACTCTACAACGTTTACCTGTAATCTATCTCTCTCACTCTACAACATTTACCTGTAGTCAATGGGACAACATTTAGATCTACCTGTAGTCAATCTCTCTCACTCTATAACGTTTACCTGTAATCTATCTCTCTCACTCTATTGCTGTAGTGGAAGCAGCTGCAGCAGCACCGAGATCTGTGAGGGGAGAGAAGTTGGAAAATTGGTCAGGTTTGTATCTTTTATCTCCCCTTCTAAAGGAGTCTTGTAGGGTGCTTGAGTAAGTTTCTTACAGGAATCGCTACACAGATAGGCAATAAGTGCCCAAAGTAGGGCTTGAAATAATGTCAACTCGTTATAACTTTTCATCAAAACTTTTTTTTTTCTTTGGGGGGAGGGGGGATAAATGAAATTGTTTGCTCCGTTGTGGTCATAACTGAAAGTAAAAAGTATTCGCACTTTATCAAACAACGTATTCTCCGTCACATTCCACCACCCCTCTCAAGACAAAATTACCCCCTCCCCCCCCCCCCCCCCCCAAGAAAAAAACAACTGCTTATTAACAAGATCATTTGTTCCCCACCCTTCCTCTCGCATGATGTATACAGAATAGTGTTTGAATCAAGAAATAAAAATAGAGATGTTATACTGATAATAATAATAATAATAATAATAATAATAATAATAATAATAATAATAATAATAATAATAATAATAATAATAATAATAATAATAATAATAATATACTGATGTCAGAACAGGATATAGGGTAACATGATAACAAATATAAATAATGGAGTCAAGTTGCCGTAACAGAACTCCTAACTCTTTTTAGATTAAAGAAAATAAACTGAGGCTATAATAATATGCACACAAAAAAAATAATTTTAAAAAATTAAAAGAGTTATCGAGCCTGCCAGGATTCGAACCTGGAATCTTCTGATCCGTAGTCAGACGCGTTATCCGTTGCGCCACAGGCCCGCTCACTGGGCAGATCAGTGTAAAATCCGCTAAGCCTAATTCGTTTCGTAAGTTTGCTGCTCACAAGGATAATAAAATGAGACTGAGTGAGCACGACTTACGTTTTTTTTATTTGCTTGGGGTTGGGTTTTTTTCGAGAAGTGCTTTTTATTATTATTATTATTATCATTATTTTTTGGGGGGATAACTTTTTACTTTCACTCCCGCCCACAGATGCATAACTTTGGTGGTCAAAAAACGGTATTGTTTGCTGCAGATCACACATACAGTCACTAAAACTAAAACTGTCAAAAATCAATTATTTTCAAGAAAATGCTAAACCTAACAACAAAACAAAACATCAAATTTTAAGTTAAAACCCCCAGATTTTTTTCTTACTTGGTTTGGGGGGGGGGGGGGGGCTGGGCTAAAACCCTCGGATTGGCCCAAAGCGCAGAGATTGCTACACAAATAGGCCTAGTGTGATATAGCTTGATTAAGCACCAACAAATGTAAATATTAATTTGTGACGGAAATAAAGTCGATATATTTGTGTTCAGCACATCAAAACAGAGTGGGAAAATGGACAAGTAGTGTGCTAAGTGTGAGACCGGTTAAGTAAAGTAAAAGTATATCATATTTTGTTTTAACTCTTTTCATACCAGGATTTTGAATGAGTCGTTTTGTAACCAAGGGTGGGCTACGTTATAATACAGTGGAACCTGTTCTGACAGCCACCATTGTTATAAGATAACACAATCCCCGGTACCAAGGTTCACTGTCACCTCTTACCTTGAGTAGTTTTTAGACGATGATGACATATTCATTACCAAGACGACTACCTGTCTAGATTAAGGCCACGAAAGGAGTGGCGATCAACGAACATCATAATTTAACTATAGTGCGGTCAAAACTTAATGGCGCAACTTATTGTCAAAAGATTAACGTTCATTGATCTAAATAATGCAGAACACAAAGATTAACGTGCTCTGATCTAAATAATGCAGAACACAAAGATTAACGTGCTCTGATCTAAATAATGCAGAACACAAAAGTACTTGGGCGCGGTCTCTCCTTCCTCCTCGGCTATCGGCCCCAGCATACTCCCCTGGCGGGACGGGGTGTGTACATCTCTGTCTGTCCGCGCTCGCTCCAGCGCCTGAATCCAGAACCTGGAGGTGGAAAAGGAAAACTGCGGGAAAACTGGTGGGGTTGTTTTGTTTTCTTGGAAGGGGGGGAGGGTTGCTTGTTGTTGGGTTGAGGGGTTTTTTTTCTTTCGGTTTAATTTGGAGGGGGGGTTTTTTGGGGGGAGGGTTGTTTTTGTTGTTGTTGTTGTTTTTGTGCGGAAGGGGGGGGATGTTTTGGTGTTGCTGTTGTATGTTGATTTCTTATTTGAGTGGCTGTTGGTGTTTTCTTGTGGAGAGGAGGGTTGTGTTTTTGTTAATAGTTGTAGGGGTTAGAGGGGGGGTGGGGGGGGGATTTATAAGCCCGTTAAACCACTTCTACGCAAAAAAGCGCTTGTGATTGGGAGAGCAAGAGGAAAGGTCCAACAATTTTCTTATTCTCGTAATGTCGCAATATTCGGCAAAAAAGTCTTGAGGCCCTTTGGCTGCAGACAGAATGAAAATGTGAATTAAATTTTGAGTAAAGACAGACAGACAGATATAATACTCAGGGAAACCGTAAAAAAATGG
>NW_004798364.1:113491-114925 GCF_000002075.1 Aplysia californica
GCACAAGGTCTGCTTCGACTATCAAGGCACCCCGGAAATAGCAGGTCACAAGAGTGTGACAAACATACAAAAGAAGTAGAGGAAAATGACAATAGGGTAAGGATTAGGAAAGGAAAAGTAGCAGTTCCCAGTTACAGTTCAGGCACAGTTATGAGCGTGACGTTGAGGGGGGAGGGAGGGGGGACGGGGGAGGAGGTCAAGTGAGTAAGTATTGTTTCCTGACCCCATTAAGGTGTGCCAGGTCAAAGGTGAGGCACACGTCACAAGCTATCATACTGTCACTTGTTTTCCCGGCAACATTAAAGTGTTCCAGGGAAAAGTGTGACTAAAGGCCACACGCTGTCATAGTGATAATTTCTTGGAAGAAGCTAGCCGTACTTAATATTGATGGCTGAATTGTAAATGAAATTTTTAGTTTGCAATGCCTAAAGTATTTGTATTTCAGACAAAACCAAACGATGCCTTACTGACTTGCATGTATTTGAACCTGAATAATTACTAGATCTAGATATAATGAGACCTGTATACTAAACAGGCTTGAGTCGATAGGGCCAAACCTAGATCTAAGTACGGCTAGCCACTTCGTAATTTCTTTCCTGGCCCCAGTAAGATGTGCTAGGTAAACGTTTCGGTACAAGCCACAGGGTATCAACATGTCCATTTTTTTCTGACCCCATTACGGCGTGCTAGGTCAAAGTTGGGGAGCAAGCCGCAAGATATCATAATGTCAATTTATTCTTATTTTTTTCATAGTAGAGGGTTTTACGGCGCTCGCAACTGCATAAGGTCATATGAGCGGCAAGGGGTGGGTGTTAACAGAGAAGTCTTTACAGGGAATCAGACTTAGACTGCTCACCTCTCTAGCTTCAACAGCACAAGGTCTGCTTCGACTATCAAGGCACCCCGGAAATAGCAGGTCACAAGAGTGTGACAAACATACAAAAGAAGTAGAGGAAAATGACAATAGTAAGGATTAGGAAAGAAAAAGGAGCAGTTCCCTGTTGTAGATCAGGCACAGTTATGAACGTGACATGAGTCAGCCGATTTACAATTCTACTATGCTTGAACGAGAACTGTCCCCCTTTTGGAATGGCCTAAAGACACTACAGTCAGTGGCACTGCCCCGGGGGGAATGGCCTAAAGACACTACAGTCAGTGGCACTGCCACGTGAGGAAATGTCAATTTCTTTCCTGGCTCCATTAAGGTGCGCTAGATAAAAGTTTGGGTACAAGTTGCAAGGTATCACAATATCGTAATGTCAACTTTTTCCTGACGCCATTAATGTAGGTTTGAGTGTGATCTACAATATATCGTAATGTCAACTTGTTCATCTGACGCCATTAATGTAGGTTTGAGTGTGATCTACAATGTATCGTAATGTCAACTTGTTCATCTGACGCCATTAATGTAGGTTTGAGTGCGATCTACAATGG
>NW_004798364.1:116829-117921 GCF_000002075.1 Aplysia californica
CCGGAAATAGCGGGTCACAAGAGAGTGACAAACATACAAAAGAAGTAGAGGAAAATTGACGATAGTAAGGATTAGGAAAGGAAAAGTAGCAGTTCCCAGTTACAGTTCAGGCACAGTTATGAGCGTGACGTTGATGAATCAGCCCATTTACAATTGTTTCTTCCCTTCTGTTTCCTTTGTCTGAAACTCTGAAACTTAACGCCCCTTAAATGATTTTAGTTATGTCGATGGTAGGGTTAAAAAAATCTACTATTTACCGTTACAAAGATTTCGTGGTGGGTGGTTGGCGGGTTCAGTGAGGTTTGCTTATTCTTTCCGTTTAAATGTTTACCGTCCTCATTATTTGTCACCCTTCTCTTGTGTGTGTGTTACTCTAGCTCTAGTAACATTCGAATCTTCGACACATATATGTGACCTATTTGTGTTGAAAGTGCCCTAAAAATATGATCTGTTTGTGTTATAATTTAAGTGCCGTAAAAGTATGATCTGTTTGTGTTTAAAATATTATAAAAATAAGGCCAAATTGTGTTACAAAAGGCACAAAAATATGCCCTATTTGTGTTTAAAGTACTGCAAACATAAATAATAATATGACCTATCTGTGTTGCAAATACTGTTTAAAAAAAAGATCTTTTTGTGTTGCAAGTGCCGTAAGAATAAATGTGAGCTATATAATGTTGCAAGTGCTGTAAAAATAAATATGACCTATTTGTGTTGCAAGTGCCGTAAATATCAAATAATATGACTTTTCTGTGTTGCAAGTGCTGTAAACATAATTATGACAATATTCACGTTGCAAGCGCCATAAAATAAATAATATCACCTATTTGTGCTGCAAGTGCCGTAAAACGTCGGCTATAGCCAACCTAAACGTACGTGTTTCTCGCCCCAGATGTACATGCAGTCCCTCCTCAGGTCCCAGGCCTTGCCTTGTCGTCTGGAGACGCTGTCTGCCCGGAAGTGAAGGCGGCCATCTTGGAGCAGAACCATCCACTTCTTTTTCCATCTCTTCTGTAACACCGTTTCTAGTTGTTGATTTTTTTTAGGGGAAAAAACGTATAAAAGTATTAATTTTTTGTGTGTGGGAAAAGG
>NW_004798364.1:119378-121242 GCF_000002075.1 Aplysia californica
CACACACACACACACACACACACACACACACACACACAAAAGGGACTCACTCTGCCTGTACATCCAGCCTGACTTGACAATGATGTCCTTGCTCATCCTGATTCCCCCAGGCTCCAAAGACTACACAAACTACTCACAGACTGCACACTCGTCAAAAGCATACTTCTTCTTCTTCTTCCTCACACCGGGGCAAGAGCTGTTGAACAGCCACTGTTGGGAAGCACTCTCACTTGGTTACAAGAAGACTCTTTTTTTTTATTCCTCGTGATCTCTTTACATTTCCAAAAACACCTCCTGAAACCTGTCTTCCATTTTTTTTCAAAGAAATTTTCTTTAAAAATAAATAAATTATCCTGCACACATAATATCGCCTTTAATTAAGATCTTAAAGCGTTGTTCTTAGTTCCTTGTTTTAAGTATGTGCACCCTTCTGACTTATGAAACAGGTTTTTCTTTCAAGAATTGCTATTCAGGCTTGGTTGCTAACTCACGCTCTAAGTATCTCAAGTTTTAAGTTCTTTAAAGATAAGTCATAACACCTTCCTTCGTGCACTTTAAATCTCCGAAATGCCACACACACACGCGCGACATCTCGATTCAGACCGACGAAACACTTCTTCTGTAGCGGTCAAAGATTCCGCTGATCACTCGCGATAAGGATTAAGATTAGCCGCTCGCTAATCCCATGTCTCAGACTTTGTACGTCAGCTTGTGTGTTTTTGCACACCGGTCGGGTCAAATTGTGCTGGTGTGCACACTGCAGGCTGCTGGGACGGACAGTTTTCAGTTCTCGTTTCTTTTTAACCCTATCTGTACGTCGTGTTTTACTATCATATCCAAACGACATGGGGGAACTCTGTCACCTGTGCCACCACTTAACCCTATTTGAACGTCGTGTTTGACTATCGTATCCAAACGACGTGGGGGAACTCTGTGCCACCACTTAACCCTATCCGTACGTATAACCCTGTCTGAACGTCGTGTTTTACTATCATATCCAAACGACGTGGGGGAACTCTGTGCCACCACTTAACCCTATCTGTACATCGTGTTTTACTATCGTATCCATACGACGTGGGGAACTCTGTGCCACCACTTAACTCTATCCGCACGTCGTGTTTAACTATCGTATCCATACGACGTGGGGGAACTCTGTGCCACCACTTAAACCTATCTGTACCTGGTGTTTGACTATCGTATCCATACGACGTGGGGAACTCTGAGCCACCACTTAACCCTAACTGTACGTCGTGTTTTACTATCGTATTCATACGACGTGGGGAACTCTGTGCCACCACTTTCCAAAGAGGAAATTTACTCGTTAATCCGATCCCATCCGTACGCTTTGCTGCATAGCTGCCAGTCTTTCAAAATGATTTTTTTTTTAGAAACACTGAAAGTTTCAAAGAGATCTTCGTACTAGAAGTATTCTAAAATGTGAAGAATACAACCCCAGGGGTACAGAATGACCCCAGGAGGTGCGGATAGGGTTAATGGATAGTGCGCAATGTTGCTATGTCCCGTCGGGCAGCTCTAGATTGGCGTGTATTGATTGATTTATGTATTATGTTTTGTCCTGAGTCGGGTGGGTATCTTTCTTACAAACATGAAAGGCCCTACAGGTCTTTACTCTTCTCTCTCTCTCTCTCTCTCTCTCTCTCTCTCTCTCTCTCTCTCTCTCTCTCTCTCTCTCCGATAACAGAGAAATAAATGATAGCATTATTACAAAAAGAGCTGCCTTCTCTGCGCCACTGAGGTGTCAAAAGTAATCTCACAAGGGAGGAATATTCTAGTATATTTGTGTAAGGACCCTATCTCTCCACCCACGAGAATATCATAATTTATCATGGTGTGTGCAAGGGTT
>NW_004798364.1:125402-126903 GCF_000002075.1 Aplysia californica
GGGGGTTGTTCTTCTTGTAGCTTTATTTATTTTATTTTTTAAGCTCTATTGTAAAATGCAAAAAAAACTGCATAAACAGTTCTTTTAAAAATGATAGCAGGTTTTTCGTCAGCAGATCATACCCAATAGTGGAGTTATCTCTCTTCCCAGGTGGGAAAAGGGGAAAGCAAAGTAACCAGTGAAATAAAGAGTTTCTGGCAGGAAACAGTTGTCCAACACCCGGACTGCACATTGAAGGATGTTGAATAACGAAATAGTTGTCCAACACCCGGACTACACATTGAATGATGTTGAATAACGAAATACCACAACGGTTACCCAATTAATGATGTAGAGCGGGGAACAGTGGCCATTATAAGCTATATCTATATACTTCATGGTACATTATGAAGACACTTGGTTATTTTTTTTATATATTGTCTTTAATTTCTAGAATTTTTTTTATATTTCATGTTATTTATTTATTTATTTATTTATTTAGTTTATCTAGATCTATTAATTTTATCATTTGTTTGTTGGTTTTTTTGGGATTTTAAAAATATTTTGTTTATTTTGTTTGTTGTTGTTGTTTTTGTTTGTTGTTGTTTTGTTTTTTGTTGTTTTTTGTTGTTTTTTGTGGGGGAGGGGGGGGGGTTGCTCCTGCGGAAAGAAATTCCGATAGGTCTAAAGCAGCAGCTAGTCATCCAAACGCAGCACAGCGACAGGCAGCGCACCATTCCGTGCCATCATTGTTTGTCTTCATCGACGAAGCTGGGACCAACTGACCTGTGGGTAGGCATCGAGAAACTTCAAACAAACCTCCTTGGTAGGCATCGAGAAGCCGTGAAAGAGTGCGCTGTGATCAAAGCGCTATCCAAGCGATGGAGGGGCGAAGGGGAAGGATCACTGGTCGCCTTTAAGCAAAAGGGGGAGTCCCGAAAAATGTTGTTTTGGGAAGATCGAAGGTAAAGTTTGTGCCCCTTGCAAGGACTACTCTACTCATAGTACAGTAGTCCTTGGCCCATTCTTATGTTTCTTTAAAAGGCAAAGAGAGTTTTCTCTATAACCAAACAAATATACGCACCAATGAAAGCAAACGTCTACTGTAGGCAGGGAGGGAATGCCTACTTTTGGTGTAGATCAAGATCTCTGGAAACATCCGAAATCTGGGTTGTCCCGCTTGTCCTTTAAAGCGACTAATTTGTATCTTCGCTTTCTAATAGAATTGACCTTAGAATGCAGTTGTAAGCGACGTAAAACATTCACCAAATAAACAAAGAGGAATAAATAAACAAAGGGGAATAAAAAAAACCCAAAGGGGAATAAATAAGCAAAGGGGAATAAATAAGCAAAGGGGAATAAATAAACAAAGGGGAATAAATAAACAAAGGGGAATAAATAAGCAAAGGGGAATAAATAAACAAAGGGGAATATATAAATAAAGGGGAATAAATAAACAAAGGGAAACAAATAAGCAAAGGGGAATAAATAAGCAAAGGGGAATAAATAAACAAAGGGGAAT
>NW_004798364.1:127373-129483 GCF_000002075.1 Aplysia californica
TATTATTATTATCTAATTACTTCAGTTACAGAACAATATGTGTCTCGACAGGGCAGAATCAGACGCTCGTCTATTTTTGAGCATATGAAGTTATTGATAATAATATCATTTAAAGTTTGTTCATTTGTCTTGCTTTTGACGAAAAAATACCCTCCAGTCTTGAATGAAAGTCCAGATATTTGTAGTTGAAGGAGGCAGGGGTCAACTGGTGTCATTTTTTGCTTGTGTCTTTGAGCAACATTTTCCAGGGGAATCCACACAGGAATGTGTTTTAAAGAACGTTAAAGGTGTTGAGCCAAAAAAATAAATAAATAAAATGGACTTTTAACATTGTCAAAAGGGATGGAAAATGTTCCTTCGATTTCATTATTTTGACGAGCGCTTGATTTCAGCACGATGACATATATACGTTTTATTCATGTATGGATTGATTGATTGATTGATTGATTGATTGATTTTATTGGGAGGTGGGGTAGGGTGTTTTACGTCCCTCTCGACAGAATGCACCTCCTTTAGGAGATGGGCTTCAACCTAACCTATAAAGGTCAACTCCGGCTATGAGGGATACGGCCCGGCAGAAAGACTGATATATATATTGATAATCAGTACAAATTTTCCCCCACAAGGGAATTGAACGCAGGTTCTCCGTGTACGAAGGTAGGCCACCAAACTGCCGCACCACAGACACCTGGAAACACATCATGGAGCAGAAGAGAAGAAATGAACAATGAAAATAACACATCATGAAGCAGAAGAGAAGAAATGAACAATGAAAATAACACATCATGGAGCAGAAGAGAAGAAATGAACAATGAAAATAACACATCATGAAGCAGAAGAGAAGAAATGAACAATGAAAATAACACATCATGGAGCAGAAGAGAAGAAATGAACAATGAAAATAACACATCATGAAGCAGAAAAGAAGAAATGAACAATGAAAATAACACATCATGAAGCAGAAGAGAAGAAATGAACAATGAAAATAACACATCATGGAGCAGAAGAGAAGAAATGAACAATGAAAATAACACACTAAAAAGACAAACGTACGCTGCACAATATTTAGACAAGCGGCCGAGTGTCCACCCGACAAAAAAACTACGATATTTTGTCAGAAGACAAAAACTGGTCTCTTCGTTTGTGCGAGGTGTGAACAGGTCAAAGGTTAAGGAGCACAAAGCAGGAACAACAGAACATAAACGTTTTCTCAAAATTTAAAAAATCCTAGTAAAGTAGTTATTGTACAGTCAGACTGTTGGTTTACGCGTAGACTTGGTGAATTTTACGACGTTGGTTACGAATTACATTAGTTTTTTTTTTATCTGAAATTAAAATTAGAAGTATTTCTTGACTGTGGCTGGACTTTAGACTGATGAGTTACCACACGACCCGAGACAGAGGCCGCGTGTGGCATTCCAACAGACGTGTCCTTTGTCGGGGTGAGTCGCATCATTTTGGGGAACAGATCCAAACAAAATTCTCATTGATAGATTAGGTTAAAAAAAAAAAAAAAACTTCTGGTGCTCTATTTCAACTACTGACTTTCCGAAAGACGGACGATACTTTTGGTCCGTAATTTTCTGGCCTGATGGACACGCGGACTTAGACGTTGTCGGCACTGGTTCTCTGATGTAACCAGCGGAACAAGTAACGCAAAGCCGTGTAGCAATCACATAGAAACATGCTGCCAAACACAGGCACAAATGTACAGCCAAACACAGTGAAACCCACTGAAGAACTGGACTGTCGGGAGTCTTGAGCGGACGTCTTGCTCCTCATTGTTTTGGAAAGGTTCGCTGTCGGAACGTGGAGATGACTCTGTATAGCTGCAATCTCTGAGGCCATGGCTGTCACGTTGTTGAGCAGTTGGCTAAGATTCTTTGATGCAGAAGGACATTTACATGAGCACAAGTTGTCTGTACTTTGTGGGGTGGGACTCTGAGATGTTTCCTCAACAGTCTGCGTGTCATTGACGGTAGATGTCGTCGTCACTGTTCCCTTCATCTGGGGTTTCAAAGACGTCATGTTGTCGTCAGCAGAGTCGTTGGTCGCCTGAGATGTGTTCTCAACAGACTCGATATTTCCCTGAGATGTATTCTCAACAGAC
>NW_004798364.1:130140-131546 GCF_000002075.1 Aplysia californica
ACTTCAAAAAGTACTTCGTCGGCCGTGAATGTGCGTTTTTGAGACAACTTTCAAGCTTCTACACCCATCAAAAACAAAGAAACTTCCAACCACTGTTCATTGGAAAATTAAAATATTCAGACAAGCGGCTAGCATCGCCGTATTTGCGTATTTTGGTAATTACAAGCAGAACTAGCTTCTTTGACGTGACCGTATGACTGTTCCGAGTATACTCGTAGCCCGGACTGGTCCTCGTTACGAGTATACTCGTAGCCCGGATAAAAAGAGAAACTGCGTTTTCCGTTGCTATGTTTCGACAACATGGCGTCCCGTGTCCAGCATGGTGCTGTGTGTGATGATAGATTCTGCTCTAAGGCCAACTACAGATCTAACTAGCCTGGCCTAGGCCCACTACAGAAAAGAGAAACATGAATATGGATGAGATGATGCGTTCTGTCATAGCCACATTGGAGGAAGACAAGAAAGAAAGAACAATCTGCCAGTCCTACTGTTATAGTGCGGTCAAAACTTCGTGGCGCGACTTATCTGTATATATATTATATTTGTTTAAGTCCGTCACATTGGCCGCCTAAAACTTCCGAACCACTTAACTTTCGAATTGGACAAAATTAAAGTGGTTCAGAATCATGTAAAGGGTGCACAGTGTCATTGAGGAGCCTGACGTCACTGTAGTTTAATGTTCAGTTTTTCGTTTGTTTCGTTTGGATCTACTCTTGGGAAAGTCCGTCTTCTAAGACGCCATTGTAAACAAGTGAGGTTTCCGTTCACTAGCCGTGCGCACTGTTTCCACACCTTTGAAAATTTGGAGCGTACAGCCACGAAAGCGGAATAGAGAATCAATCTATACATCTATGTATTTGGCAACTTGCAAACATATGAGTCACTTTTCTCTTAAGATTTATTGCTCCATCCCAGTAGAGTGTAAATATAGTAGGCCAATGACTTTAAGTTGATGTTAATGCACCGATCATTCCTTTCATCGAAAGGGGCCCCAGGTAGTCCTCAAATATCTCTTTAACGGGAGAATCAGTGTCATCCATACTTTGCACAGCAGTTTAGTAGTCTACTACAGTGGAACTCGGATTCAACGAGGTCGCGGGGCCTGACCTAAAATCTCGTTGAATCCGAGTGTTCATTATAGCAAACACGAGGTTTTGTGTAGGTAATTACAGGCACTGAGCAGGTAATGTATAAAGAGAAGTCACAGAAACTGATGCACAGAAAAGTGGAAATTCATGGAATAACGTCAAGAGACTAGCCCAGGATAGAGAAAGGTGTAGCCTAATGTGTTTGTTTGTGGCCTAGTGAGAATGATGATGATGATGATGATGATGATGATGATGATGATGATGATGTTGATGGTGATGGTGGTGGTGGCGGTGGTGGTGGTGATGATGATGGTGGTG
>NW_004798364.1:131646-137340 GCF_000002075.1 Aplysia californica
CAAAGCGGGAGATTTTCCACTGAGTTCTGAAGTCTGTCCTGTTGTATGGAAGTGAGACATGGAACGCGTCTCACACTTGCATAAAGAGGATCCAGATTTTTCTGAACAAGTGTCAACGGAAGTTACTGAGGGTCAGATGGACAGACAGGGCTACTAATCAGGAAGTGTTAAGGAGAAATAGATAGATCCCAGCCATGGTTGAAGTTGAGAGAAAGCGGTGGCGATGGATTGGACATACTCTCATAAAGTCAGGCAGCTGCATAACAAGGACGGCGTTGGATCGGAACCCACAAGGAAAAGGTCAAGGGGAAGACCACGTGGAACCTGGAGAAGAGTCACAGAAAATGGTGTACAGAAAAGTGGGAAGACATGGAATAACATCAAGAGGCTAGCCCAGATTAGGGAAAGGTAGAAAGTGTTTGTTCGTGGCCTATACCCTGGTGCAGGGTGAGAATGGCAGTGATGATGATGATGATGATGATGATGATGATGATGATGATGATGATGATGATGATAACAGTGGCACGAAGGCATTCCTGGAAAGTGGTGTCAAACAGAGTGCTAGAGTCATCTTTTCTCTTCATGAAATTATTATTTTCAAGGAGTTTTTTTTGTTTCCACCAAATAACAAAAACAAACAAACAAACAAACAAACAAACAAACAAACAAACAAACAAACAAACAAACAAACAAAAAATACACCCCCACCCTCACACACACAAAACAGTATAATTATATATATACATACATATATATATATATATATATATATATATATATATATATATATATATATATATATATATATATATATATATATATATAAATATTATTATTATTATTATTATTATTATTATTATTATTACAGCTAAAACTTTCACCTTATCCTGATGCCTTGTAATGTCCTTTAAGAATGCGAAGAAATAATTTAGATTTATAAAGGCTATCTTGTGAACTAAAAAGGGATTTCTAGTTCAAGTGCGAATTATATTCCTGCAATATGTTGTAAAGCTAATGGTCACCTCAAGGAAATACGTTTGCCATAAAAAAAAAACCCACAAAAATAGGTTATCATTAATTAACTGAAAACCTTTCAACGCAAGTAGGATCCACACACTCGATGCAGAAGTAGTTGACTACTTCACAAAAACCATATGAACTGACAAGAGTGGTGTCTTTATAAGCCCCTCAACTCGGTAACCTTGAGGCCTATCGTATTCCAAAGAAGATGTCAGTAAAGTTCAGAGAGAGGGGAGAGAGAGAGAGAGAGAGAGAGAGAGAGAGAGAGAGAGAGATAGAGAGAGACAGAGAGAGACAGAGAGACAGAGAGAGAGACAGAGAGAGAGAGAGAGAGAGAGAGAGAGAGAGAGAGAGAGAGAGAGAGAGAGAGAGAGAGAGAGAGAGAGAGAGGACAAGGCGGTCACATAGTGTTATGCTTAGTTCTCGATCATTGTACCGTACAATCACTAGTAAGTTAGTGGGCAATATCCTCACCACAAAACGAAGCCTCTTTAGATCTATGTCTAGTCCTTCATGAAACTTTAATGTGTGAGTGCCCGTCTATCCGTGGAAGCGTAACAACTCGCAAATTAGTGCCTACTTTTATCACCCTTTTTCGAATAACGACATGGCCTTGATATATGTGTCACGTCTCCGTGAAATCAGCCGCTCGTCAGTTTTTTAAGGTACCTGGCATATTCTACAGTTACTGGTATCACATTATAGCTTGTTAATCTGTCTTACTTTTGATGAATAAAATACCCTTCTATCTCGACCAGAAGGCCAGGTATCTTTCCTTGAAGGAGATGGGGTCGTCTGGTGTCAGAGGTAAAATTAGTAGGAAAATGGCCTCCAAAGTTTGTTGACTTCCAAGGCTTGAGCGTTCTTATAAGCTGCAATTTAACATTTCTTTAGCTTTTGTTCAACACTCACAGAAAATATTATGTGTTTTTCCACTTGACATTAAAATTGAATATGTTCAGTCAAAAATTTTTTTTTAAATAGATAGATCTACAAATTGTACAGCGGGAAAAATGCCAGTTCCTTCGATCTCATTTGACGAGTGCGTGATTTCCCCTTGATGCCACACACAAAGTTATGTCTTTCTTGTGAGAAGTTCGGGCCTGTTGCTACGTTTTGTGCCCCGCCCCCCCCCCCCCCCAAAAAAAAAAAATGGACGCTAGTTCAATCATTTATGGGGAGAGAAGCTTTGTTCCTGAGTCTGCCAGAACCCTTACGTTAAGCCCAGCCTGACAAAGGAACAACGCCTCTGCCAACAGAATGAGATAGTGGGCCTACTACATTTGTTTAAATGTCACCTCTCAGGAGTGGAACCCACGTCTTCTATCCACGGCGGCAAATTGCCTTACCTCTACACCGCAGACGAGAGTTCTGGTCGGGATATATATATATATATATATATATATATATATATATATATATATATATATATATATATATATATATATATATATATATATATATATATATATATAATTTTTATCTTGGGGGGGGGGAGTAAGTGTTTTAAGTCGCCCGCAGCTGCATACGTCATATGAGCGCGCAGGACACATTAAACATTTTCAGTTGTTTGGAAATTTTGAATTTTTGACCGGGCGGTGTCTGAAGCCTACTCTTATCGATTTTTTACCGCCAAGGGTGTTTCGTCCTTGTGCGAGAAGGCTAGGTGTAGATCTTTCATGATAGAAGATCAGAGGTGTGGCTGAAAGACAGCCGTAAGGAGGAGCCAAGGAGTAGCAATAAAACGACTGCAGAAAGAGTCAGGAGCCCAGAGGAGGGGCATAGGGGTGAGGGGGTGGGGGAGGAAGTCGTGGAGACAAAAGCAGACGACAGAACATTGCTAGAGAGCAGAAAAGGAGTTGAAAGGAGGCAGTTTTAGAGAAGAAACATTTCTGTCACTGTCCGGATTCGAACCCAGGACCTATTGATTGAGAGGCGAACACCTTAACCTCTAGGCCACGAGAGCCCTCACACAAGATTTATGACGAAAGGGTAGAACAAAGGCTCGGAAAGCTAGAACTCCTTACACGTTAAATGTTAATAGAATGGGACTGAACCTATGGCCTCTATTACTTACTTTGATTTTACTTTGGCATATTCTGTTCTGGAGGTTTATTCCAAAAGACAGTATGTCCAGTTTTGAGCGAAACTGAGTTATTGGAGGAGATGTGTGGAAAGGGATATGAGAGAGATGAAGCTCACTTGGAACGAGCTTGGAAGGATGGCCCAGGACAGAGATAAATGGAAGGAGCTTGTATGTGCCCTATACCTGCCAGGAGTGAAAGGCGTTGATGATGATGATGATGATTACTTACTTTACTTTCATTTTTTCATCCTCTATTGCCTTTGATATATTATACAATTTTTACAATAAACCCCCAGTTTAACTTACTTTAATTTCCTTCTTTCATCCTCTATGGTCTTTGCTATATAATATACTGTCTTTTACAATAAACCCCCAGTTTAACTTACTTTAATTTCCTTCTTTCATCCTCTATGGTCTTTGCTATATAATATACTGTCTTTTACAATAAACCCCCAGTTTAACTTACTTTAATTTCCTTCTTTCTTCCTCTATGGTCTTTGCTATATAATATACTGTCTTTTACAATAAACCCCCAGTTTAACTTACTTTAATTTCCTTCTTTCATCCTCTATGGTCTTTGCTATATAATATACTGTCTTTTACAATAAACCCCCAGTTTAACTTACTTTAATTTCCTTCTTTCATCCTCTATGGTCTTTGCTATATAATATACTGTCTTTTACAATAAACCCCCAGTTTAACTTACTTTAATTTCCTTCTTTCATCCTCTATGGTCTTTGCTATATAATATACTGTCTTTTACAATAAACCCCCAGTTTAACTTACTTTAATTTCCTTCTTTCATCCTCTATGGTCTTTGCTATATAATATACTGTCTTTTACAATAAACCCCCAGTTTAACTTACTTTAATTTCCTTCTTTCTTCCTCTATGGTCTTTGCTATATAATATACTGTCTTTTACAATAAACCCCCAGTTTAACTTACTTTAATTTCCTTCTTTCATCCTCTATGGTCTTTGCTATATAATATACTGTCTTTTACAATAAACCCCCAGTTTAACTTACTTTAATTTCCTTCTTTCATCCTCTATGGTCTTTGCTATATAATATACTGTCTTTTACAATAAACCCCCAGTTTAACTTACTTTAATTTCCTTCTTTCATCCTCTATGGTCTTTGCTATATAATATACTGTCTTTTACAATAAACCCCCAGTTTAACTTACTTTAATTTCCTTCTTTCATCCTCTATGGTCTTTGCTATATAATATACTGTCTTTTACAATCAAACCCCAGTTTTACTCTTACTTTACTTATACTTTGTCCTTCCTCTGGTATCCTTAGGACGTCGAGGGGAGCTGCAAGTTTCGGTCCTGTGCTAGGTGTGTAGCGTCTGTGATAGATATGTTGTCCTGTGCTAGGTGTGTAGCGTCTGTGATAGATATGTTGTTTTGTTGTTCCAGGACCTTTTGAACCCCATCCAGCCAGGTCTTTCTTGGTCTTCCTCGTGATTTGAAGCCTGTGTAATTTGACTCCTTTTGAGTTGGAAGAAGGTATTTGATATGACGAGGTCATGTTGTGCACAAAACTGTCGTAGCATTTCTCCTTTGCTGTTATGATCTGTTTCTCTGTCACTGAGTGTGAGTGGTCCCATGTATCTCTCCCACGTCGTCTTCCTTGCTCCCACTCTTTAAAATCCTCCATGATTGTCACATCATCTTTGTCATCCACGGTGTTTAAAAGATCACTCAGTTGACCACGAGCTGTTGTCGCTGTTTTTCGGGGCATGAGTCATTGCATGGTGCATATCTGTGTGTGTATATATATATATATATATATATATATATATATATATATATATATATATATATATATATATATATATATATATATATATATATATATAACACATATACATACATATAGGTATGTGTGTGTGTGTGTGTGTGTGTGTGTGTGTGTGTGTGTGTGTGTGTGTGTGTGTGTGTGTGTGTGTGTGTGTGTGTGTGTGTGTGTGTGCAATTGTCTTACCTCTCCTGACATTTTCATCATGATGATCCGCTCTGAGATACACTTTACACATCTGTTATGCTTTTTGCCCTTTCTGTGTGAACAACAGAACCCACTCCATGTTCTGCTCTCTCCGACATCAGCAATTCCCAGGATCTCAATCTTTCTAGCTTCCATGATATCAATGATTTGTGGTTCCTGGTGTCCTAATCCGCATACATTCCATTGTCAAAATTTCGTTGATCTATCTCGTGTTCGTTTGATGTTTCCATATAATTCCAAGCAGGTGACCACCTCAATGATTTAAATAGTGTGGGCCAATTAGGGAGCGTACAAAACTTACCTGCGTATCTTCTGAAGGTTTCCGATAGATATTATCTGTCATAGCGGATGAAATAATTACGGAAATGGGTAATAATGGGGGCGATAAGTAGCGAATTGTCACGCTTCCACAGATAGACAGTCACTCCAACATTAAAGTTTCATGCAAGACTAGTATATGAATAGACTGCTTTATGAGTTAGCGTTTCTGCAGTTTATTAACCTTCTTATGATGGAGCTGTACAGTGGTCCAGAACCTAGTAGAAAAGTTATGGAACTGTCTCCCCCCCCCCCCCC